>NC_089283.1:17372016-17671205 GCF_963678975.1 Dysidea avara | reverse complement strand
TTAGAGTATATCGATCAGTACTATACACTCCGCCCATTTCTTGCAGGTTTTCACTGATAAAATACTTAGATAGTTAGATCTAGTACACTTGTTGCAGCCCAATATTTGTTTCTGAAATCCAGGTTTTTCAAATAGTTGATGCGGGCATTTTCCCAAATTTCACATTCTCCAAAAAAGGATGCGGGCGGTGGACCAGAAACATAATTACCAATTGGAGTGGCCTTATAGAGTTTATATATAGTAGTGCATGGCTATGTTGTTAATCAAGAATTTTCTTTTTTGCATGCAAAACTATAGGTTTCACTTCTATATCTAGAGATCGGGGAGGATGGGAGTGCCATATCTATGGTGCCATTAAGGCCGGAATAGTGAAAAGAATTAGTAGACAAATTCAAGACAAATTGCGCACGCATGCAAGTGACAACTCCACTTAGGAGGTATATAAGCTTATATTATTAAGACTATGTAGCTAATGCAACTTTTTTCGGTATCGATAAAATATCGATAATGTATCGTTTCTATATCACATGACAGACTACAAAAAAAAAAAAAAAAAGCGAATCGAAACCTAGAGGGGTTTGAAGCGAGTGACGATCGAGCTTGCAAAGTGAGTTTATCTGTGACGTTTCAAGTTTGTACTGACGTCAGTGTTTCTGTTCGAATCGCGTTGAGTGGGTCGTGATTGTAACTCTGCTTTAGCGTCGTGGAAATATCCGATATATATAGCGGTCGGCTTGATGTGACCGAGCCTCTTGCAAAGCCTACGATCACGCGCTCACGACCCACGCGCGATTCAAACACTATAGCTACTGCAAAGTTTATAGCTATGCATGCCGGCGTGCATACATGTGATAACCCAGGACGAGCGTATTATTATTATTTGTGTGTGCTGTGCAGAAATCAATGTGATTATAACGCACAGGTGTAATTGTGATAATTATCTAAGAGGGTACAAAACTGATCGTGTGTGGCGGAGTTGACTATATGAGGGGGGATTGAGTTCCACAGTTTGATTGTCGAGGGGGAAAAGGAAAATTTAAAATATCAATTCTAGTATCTAGTTGGTTGAAGTAGCCATTTCTCAAGAAGGGTGGAATAGGAATCAAACAATCATTTGGAATACACACCAGGTTGTTAGTGATTTTATACATCGTCTGTAATTTGGTTCTGTTCCTCCTGCTTTTTAGGGTAGGTAAGTTAAGATTTTCTAACATTAATGAAACACTTGAGAATCTAGAGTAGTCCTTGTAACATAACCTTGCTGCTGATCGTTGAACCGCTTCTAGAAGATTTGTGTTGGTGATGTGTGGTGGTCCCATACAGGAGAAGCATACTCTATTACCAGTCTCACCATAGCTTTATAACAGTCAAGTTTGGTATTAACAGGACAGTGGTATAAGTTGCGATGTAAGAAGGCGTTGACTTTGGTGGCTTTGCTTGCTATCTGCTTTATATGTTCATTCCAAGAAAGGGTCTGGTCAAAAATTAATCCGAGATATTTGGCATGGATGACTTCCTTTATTGAGTGGTTGTCAATATAATAGATGTTAGGTATGATGTTCTTTTTGTTAGAAATCCTTAAAAATTTACACTTCTTAGGATTAAATATCATCTGCCATTTGTGTGACCATTGTGTGAGAAGATCAAGATCTCTCTGTAATACATAACAGTCTTCTATGGAATGTATGTTACGGTAAAGAATAACACCATCAGCATATAGTCTAATCTTGCTTTGTACTTGTAAAGAGATGTCATTAATAAATAAGAGAAATAACAAGAGGGCTAAAACAGTGCCCTGTGGAGCACCAGAAAGAACATCAGATGAAGAGCTTTGTTTATTATCAAGGATTACTCTTTGTGAACGGTTACTAAGAAAATTCTTAATCCATGTAAGTGGAGTGCCTCTGATACCGTAGTGATGTAACTTGTAAAATAGTCGGGAATGGGGAACTTTGTCAAAAGCTTTGCAAAAATCCAACAGTAATACATCACATTGTCCTCTTTCATTCAGACACTGGGCAAAGTCATGTGTTGTTGTAATCTGTTAAAACTTGATGGCAGTCTAAATGTTCAAATATGCAAGAGTATAGAACATGTTCTAGTATTTTGGAGCAAATACAAGTTAGTGAAATTGGTCGGTAGTTGCTGGGATCATCTTTTTTACCTTTCTTGTATATAGGGACAAATGAAGCAGATTTCCAATGTCAGGTAGCGACCCCTGGTTCAACGAGGCCTGGAAAATCAAACATAGGGAAGGGGCAATCTCATTTGCAACCTCTTTAAGGAAGTAGGATGGTAGGTTATCAGGACCCGCAGCCTTATATGGTTTTAGATTAAGCAATAGTTGAGTGACACCTTCTAGGTGTATGTGGATTTGTTGGATATCAGGAAGCGGTTCACCTTCAAGAGTGGGAATGTTAGATGAATCATCTTGAGCATAAACTGATAAAAAGTAATCAGCGAATGCATTCGCTTTGGATAATGAGTCAGTGTGGGTTTCTCCTCTGTAGTTAATCGGGCCAATGTTAGTTTGGTCAAGCCGCCTGCTTTTAATATAGGACCACAATTTCTTTGTGCAATTGTTTTCTGCATCAATAAAGCTAGATATGTAATTGTTAAAGGCCTTATGGCACTCTCGTTGCGTAAGTCTTTTGATGTCATAGTAAGATGACCAATCATCTCGGTGATTTGTCAATCATGCATGATTGTACGCTCGCTGTTTCCTATGAGTGAGCCGTTTGACATGATTAGTGATCCAGGGTTGATGGAATTTTGATGAGGAAGTTTTGGTTGGTATTAACTTCAGACAATAATCACAAATGTCAGCAAATTTGTTCCATAGCACATTGACAGGGGTAGAAACTGAGTAGCTGGACATGTAATCTTGAATGAGCAACTGCATATTCTGTCTGATGATGTTAAAGTCTGCTTTTGACCACAAATAAATTAGTCTCTTGGAGGGGTCTTGGAGGTGAATGTTTATGGAAGCCTTAGTAAGAACAGCTTCATGGTCACTTATACCCCCAATAGTTTCACATGACTGCATGGTAGCAGGTTGATTAGTGACAAAAATATCTAAAATGTTGTTGCCTCTAGTAGGGGAGTCCACCATTTGTATTAGACCGTTATTATTGAGAAAATCAAGGAAGGTGTTGTTAAACACTAAGGGGTAAGCATGACCCTCAACAAAGTTGTCCTCCCAGTTGATATCCGGGAGGTTAATATCACCTGCTATCCACAAAGTAGCATCTGAATGGTTTCTCTTAATAGACTCAAGCTGTTTGCAAAGGTCATCAAGGTAATTGATGTTACTGGAAGGAGGACGGTAAACTGAGCAAACAATTAGTTTGGAGTTGTTTGGGAGACTTATTTGGCAAGCAGATAATTCAGAAGTGTTGTCAGGTATATCTACAGCAGAGGAGATGAGGGACTGGTGACATGCCACAAAAGCACCACCATAACCATCGGCACGATCTTTATGGTAAACATTGTAACCTGTTGGGAATACTTCACTAGATGAAATATCTGAATTTAGCCAAGGTTCTGAACCAAAAATGATCTCAGGACAGTTGTATTGATAAGGTTCATAAAGGATTCTCATTTTGAAAGTAAAGATTGACAGTTTGGTAATAACAGGGGAATCACTTGTTGGAGAATTAGTTACAGGTTGAGGTGGAAGGGGGTAATTATCAGTGCAGGGGCCACTTACTGTGGCCTCTGCACTATTTCCCATTTTTTATCATATATGTATTCTCTCCTTTATTCATCTCAGCAAGTTGCTGACGTAGTGCTTTATTTTTCCTCTGCTCAAGAGAAGTATAGTCAGGAGTTATGAAAATGTTACGAACCTTTGGGGGATTGTTGGATGATCGAAACTTTAGCTTATTCTTCAAGATGGAGGCCTTTTCCTGGTCAGAGCTGAGTGAGATTTTAAGTAATCTAGGTTTTGAGGATCGTTTTCCTAGACGGAAGGCCTTGTCAGTAGTAACTGTGGCTCCCAAGTAGGTTCGAAACAGGTCTGCACATCTTTCAACATCGTGTGTTTTCCTAGTTTTACCATCTTCAGCAGAGGATTCTTCTATATTATGTACAATTATGTTGAGTCGTCTTTTTTCCTTTTCTTTTTGTTCAGTGGTAATCGAAGCTGCAATATTGACAACTGATTCTTCTGAAATTTGTGATGGAGGATTGGATGGCCTGGGTGTGTGGGTAGGTTGCTCAGTGATGACATCAGATAGGGATTTGTGGTGTTTCCCTAATTGTGATTCGATGGATTCGATGACCTCAGTTATCTTGTTTTCAACTGCATCTAGTCTGGAGTTCACATTCTGTTCCACAGATTGAAGTTTTGCATTATCCCGTGACTGGTTATCATATCATTGCATAGCAGCAGGGAGCATATAGTGCAGTGTAGCGCTCATTTCTTTTTGTGTGTGGGTGGGGATACTACTGAGGCCGGAAAGACTGAGTGTTGATCGTTCTTTTGGCTTGCGCTTCTATAGGATCGACTTCATACATCCACTCCAATAAACAGTTCTTCTTCCCGGCAATCAGAAGCTGCACCAGAACGCTAATGCCGCAACAGTATATTTTTAATTAATTTTTAAAATTATATGTAATGTAGCTACAGGACTCGACAAGTGAGTGTAAACGTACATAAAGGTGTAGTGTGTGTGCAAATATCATTAACAGTTAATTAGATCTTTAAAGTTTTGTAACATTGTGCAATTAATTATAGTATCTGGTAATTTATTCCACAGTTTAATTGCATCAGGGTAGAAGGAATGTTTAAACGAATTAACTCTGGTAAATAGTTGCTTAAATCTATTTGAATGTCCTCGGGTGGGTAAATTATTCTTGATAAGTGAGTTCCCTATATCAATTTCAACAAGATTATTAACAATTTTGTAGATCATTATCAGTCTCAGGTTTTCCCTTCTAACTTGAAGTGTTGTCCAGTGCATCCTATTTAACATGTTAGTGACACTAGAGTACATTGAGTAATCATTACATACAAATCTTGCTGCTTTCCTTTGTACTCTTTCTAGTTTATCAATATTAGTCATAGTATAGGGTGACCAAACTACACAAGCATACTCTAATATGGGTCGCACTAAAGTAAGATAACATCTTTCCCTTACATTTGCTGGACATTGTCTTAATTTTCGCTGCAGAAATGCTCGGACATTATTTGCTTTGTTGGATACAAAATTAACGTGGAAGTTCCAAGAAAGTGTTTCGTCGATATGAACTCCCAAATACTTTGCTTGTGAAACTTGCTGAATCTTATTATTGTTTATGAGATATTGTGTAGCAAAGGGTGAAGATTTGTTAGTTACTCTTAAGTATTCACATTTTACAGGATTAAAATTCATCATCCAGCATTCAGCCCATTGCTGTAGCATGTTGATATCCTCTTGTAGGATTTTACTGTCCTCTGGAGAATGAATCTCTCTGTACAGAAGAGCATCATCTGCGTACAACTTTAAAGTGGACTTAATTTTATCAGGCATGTCATTCACATAACAAATAAATAATAAAGGACCCAATACTGAACCTTGGGGGACTCCTGAAATAACCTCAGCTGTGCTGCTTAGCTGACCATTTACTGTAACCTGCTGAGATCTGTTCATAAGGAAGGACTCGATCCATCGCAGCAATTGGCCATTAATACCATATGAACTTAGTTTGTGAACCAATCTAGTGTGTGGTACAGTGTCAAATTCCTTAGCAAGATCCAAGAGTATTACTCAACTTGAGTCCCCTTATTTAGGGCTTCTGCCAAGTCATTAACAGTCGCAACAAGTTGAGTCTCACATGACCTGTGCTGTCTAAACCCATGTTGTTCATTACATAATATCTTGTGTTTGTTAAGGTGATCATAAATAGACGATGATATTATATGTTCTAGAGTTTTACATAGTACACAGGTAAGCGATATAGGTCTGTAGTTAGATACTAAGGATCTTCCTCCTTTCTTATATGCAGGTACTACTTTGGCTTTTTTCCATTCATTTGGAACTCTTCCCTGATTGATTGATGCTTGATATAGTAAAGTCAATGATGGAGCTAGTTCGGCAGCTGTTTCTTTTAGAAATCAAGTAGGTATATTATCTGGTCCACACGCTTTACAAGGATCTAGACTTTGGAGAAGTGAAAATACTCCCTCAGTAGATACTTCAATAGGGTCAATACTTGGATAGTCAGTAACTGGTAAACAGGGGAGAGGGCTGTTATCTTCCTGTGTGAATACTGAGCCAAAGTAGTCATTAAATGATTCTGCTTTACTGAGGTCATCATCAATAGCTCTTCCATCCACCTGTAATGCAGGAATACTATAGCTAGTTTGGTCATTACGCTGGCTATTTATTATGCACTTGTCAATTTCATGCCCCACCCCCAGGCGTACCCACACCCCAAGTGGTGATTGCTTCTTGTCCCCACCCCTAGGGCAATTGACAGTTGTCCAATTCACTGACCGATATTCGGTAGTTGCATTTCTAAACAATAAAATTGCACTCGCTATAATTTTACTTGCTACAGGTGTATACCAGGTTAATTACTAGTCGCATGCGTGAAATATGCGCTTAGTCATCCTTAAGGTGTTGTCAAATCCCCTACTAGTGGAGGGTGGGGACATAGTGGGGATTTGACAGCCGATTTAGCCTCATGATCAGTAGTGGGGAATTTGACACCACGATTTGTCAATTCCCCTGTATTCGGGGGAGATGAAATTGACAAGTACATTATAGCTTTACTGCATGCACATACAAAATTACAATTAAAATTGGAAGTGGGTAGACTATACTGAACCGAAAGGCTTTTTTTTCGTGGATAACACAAAATAACTAATAGTCATCCATTTACACTGTATGTTAGGGTTGGTATGCCCCCAGTACCGTATTTGACTTTAGGGCGCACGTCTAGTAGTTCCCCCGATTCAACTTTAGGGCACGCATCTAGTAGTATACTGGCCTAGCACACCGGCAGTCCAGGGTTCGAGCCCTGGATGAATTTTGTGTGTGTTTTTCTTGTTTTAGTAACCCTTTTTTGTCTAAGTTTTACTGTTGGTTCAATAGCGGGTAGATCTACGGCTTATTGAACCAACTCAGTATCCACTGCCATTAAAATTATTGGTGTGCATGCTGAAGATGCCAGCAACTAGGTGCTGACAAGAAAAAAATAGAACAGTCATTTACTGTAAGTTGATTAACGTTTGTGGGAATGAGTTCTTTGGAACATCAATAGCATGGACACAGAATGTGAATTGTGCAGGTTCTTTCAGAGTTGGCAATGAGATATCTATAGCCGGTAGGTGTTAGATGTTCAATACACCCTTTTTCTTCCACTCACACACAAAAGGGCTGGAAAGTGAAAAAGCAGTCTGGCTTACATAGGATGATCGATCAGCAGGCACATGCTTCATCTGGCATATGTTCCTGTGATGCGGTGTTATAAATTATTGGAGGTATACTACAAAAAGTCATTCAACTAGCTACATAGTATACTGATATGAAAATTTCATGATTTTTTCATTAGCTACAGCTGGCTAATTTTTGTACACAACAGTTCTGTTATAATTTTGATGCATTGTTTGGTGTTGTAGCTAAGGCAAATAAATAAATTTCTGATCATGATTTGTACATATATAGCCCAGACTATAGCTACCTATAGGCATCAAAATCTAGTAGCAAATTTCACTACTAATTTCTGCCACAGTATGCTCACTATTCTTAAGTAGTGATTAAGTTGTAATGTTCCGTAAATTTTGTATAATTTTTCTTCATGAATATGAGTGATTGATCAAACAATTAGATCATTTGCAGGGTTTTGGGGGCAAGGAATACAATGGTTCAGTTAGTTTTCTGCTACAAATGTATTTGTGTGGTGTTTTATGCCAATTATAAGATTATTTTACAATATACATGTAGTTACCACAAAGTTACGTATGTTCCCTTTGCAAGAAACAGCTCACCATTACACCACGATGAACATTTTTGTCCATCAGTATTACTACGCTAAAAGTCAGTGAATTTGCATCACAAGGAGCTTATCTCTTTGCTGCACCATTTTGGTGGCTGTCAAGGAGCTGTAACAAAAAATTATATAAGCAGCTATAAATCAACAGTACAATTCCTTGCTTGCATGCACATTGTATTTTTGGGTGGAGTTGACTGGTACAGAGTGTTTGCACTCCACTATGTGCTTGCTGTTTTGCCATCCGTATAAAATGCTAAATGCATGCAACTATTTAGTGGCCTTCTATGGAGGTGACCTTTATTCAGAGGGTCTTGCAAGTAAGGTTGTACTGAGGTCCATGTACTAAGGTATTTATAACAGAAAACAGAAGTTCAAAATGCTTTTGCAAAGCTGAGGTATAAGCATTTGTTAAATTGTGCTATTTTTGGGACTTTTTCAATGGAAAGACATGGAGAAATATTGCCTATTTTGAAGGACAAAATTGCTTATAACTCCACCACCCATGACGGATTTTTAAAAACTTAGTGTTTATGAGATCCCCAGGGAGCACTGCACAAGGCTATACTAAATAAAAATCATTTCAAAGATTCTCCAGGAATTGCTACTTTAAGTAGTGATGTTCCCTAGTCTTTTGTAGTGACACTTACTACATAGTAGTGAATGTCATTACAAAATTATAACATCACTACACAACAAATGAGTGTTGTGGCAGACATTAGTAGTGACATTCACTATTAATATGTACATTTAGTAGTGACTTTCACTAGTTTGTTTTTACTGTGTATACGTAGTTCGTTTTTGGTGGGTACTGTGTAAGCAACAGAAAACTCAGCAGTTAGAAGGTGTTTTAAGGAGGTTACGTTTATTCTACCAGCAGTGCTGCCTAGATAGCCACTGTTGTTGGCTCATGCATGGCCAGTTTGTCTAGCATATTGTATAAACAGAGGATTATATAATCATAAACTCTCCCCAAATTAATCTGTGCAGAGCATTGCATAGATCTTATCAAAGATCTTATCAAAGAAACTGGTTTATGCAGAATGCTTCATGATCATACCATTCACCATGAGCTGGGCCTGGTACTCTGTAATGGATAAATAAATCATGAATTGTTATCATTGGGCAAATTGTTTACAGTGGCTTAATTCATCTACATGATTTGTTGTAACAATTCATGTCATTAAACTTCTGTTTTTTTTCCAAACTTCTTAATACAGCATATACAGACTTGATACATTAGGTTTCACTAGCTATTTCAGAACAGAACAACACATCTCCTTTGTTGTAAACATGGTCAGATCAGAATGTACAGTGTATATGCAAGACACTGCAAGCATCAAAAACAGTCACAGTATTTATTGTTCTACCACACGCACCAGTGCTCTAAAGACATTCTAATCATCAGAGCAGATAGTCACACAGTGACTAGTTGACTCTAATAATAGTTAATGTTGCTGTTAGGACTCGACATTAATAGTTGCAATTATGAAATATTGATGTGAGAAATCAACAGCACTGAGGTCATTACTCTAAAATGTAACTCGTTTACATAATACTTGTTATGTATCTAAACAATGTGATGCACTATACTGTTACATATCACTTCCAGAGAAAAGCAACAAGTTCAGTGTGTTGTAACTAGTAATAGTCTTACATTTGTTACAAGCTATAACCATTACTAACCTAGAACTATACAAGTGACATGAGTGAGACACTTATTTCTCTGGTGTAGTTCAGCCACACAACAAGATACTTTGCTGTAATGTCTTAATTGGTCTCAAAGGCACTCCACATGCACTATCACTCTAGTTCATGCCTGCAATGCTGTCAAGTCCCAAAATACAACCGGGATGCAATCCACATTAAAAATAACAATAAAAATGAAGTAATGTGTTATTTTCAAGATGCTTGTTGAGACTTGATTTGCCTGAATTGAATTGGTGTCTGCTTCAAAGTCTGCTCTGTTGGGAACTCAGACAAGTTCTTCAGCTCTCAGGTTTAAGGCATACCTGAGCTGATTGACTGATTTTGCAACAGTTACATTCACTATTTTCTAGTGCATTGGTGTGTTTTATGTAAATAATAATAACAATTTCCGGAGGTAATGTTACTCGTTACTCTGTTATGCAATGTCTTGTTGCTGCAAAAGTAATATTATTACATAACACGCTATTTTGTAAAATCTCTGGGCATTAATTTTCTAAGCATAAAACAAATTTTGTGCAGTTCACGCAGAAATATTTTATCATGAAAATTTGTTTGCACAAGAATAAAATGATACTGCAAGTTAATTTGATGGCCAACTGATGAATGCAGTTAAAACATAGACACATGAAATGTGTACTTTTAACTAGCCATGCATGAAATGATATATACATAAATAGCTGTATGTTTACTGTTATAGGTTGTCTGTATAATATTGAATGTGTTTTTACAGTTCTCTTATTCACATTACAATGGGTGTGCACGTGCTTATGCTTTTACTGGCCATTGCAACCTGTTCTGATGCTGCATCACTTGAGCCAACATGTGTCAAAATTGATGAGTGTTCATGTCACTTAACGGGAGTGGAACAACCTGGAGTGATTGATTTACATAGCCTGGTTAGTGGTGAACACGAGCCAACTTTTACCATTCAAGCAAAATCTGAACAAACTAACCTGACATATAACTACTCTTACAATCCATGCATGATTTTCTCCACTAATAGTTGTCCAAATACTAGTATGTGTCAGACCGGTGATAAAGTGGAATCATACAACTTAGGAAATCTTGAAACTGTTGAGTTTGTGTTTCGAGTCACTTCTGTCTTTGCAGTTTATCACTCTAAACATGATGACAAACATGGACAAAACAGAACATCAGAAGTGGAGTTGATATGTGATGAAGATGAAATGAAAGGAAGATTTGAATATGATCATGAGCTTAGTGAACGTCATTACATGTTTAAGCTTTTCACTCAATGTGCCTGTCCTGGAAAGTGTACATCTTCACAAACTGAATGTCAAGCTAAGGATTTGTGTAGTTGCGAAATGTCAGATGGATCTGGTACAATTAACCTTCATTCCCTTGATAATGCAACAAGCCCACTAAGAGATGAAGCAAGTCCAACAAATACCTTTCTATACAATCCTTGTTCACCTATCACTAAACCTGACTGTAAGGGTAACTCACTGTGTGAAGAAAAAGGAGATGATCTTGTTGGTTTAGGTATGGCAAATTCTGCAAAATTCGTACAGAATAACAATCAACTTAGCATACAATATACTGGGCCAAATGGCAATATGTCATATGTAAATTTGTTTTGTGATGAGAACCAAAGAAATAAGCCATTCTGTAGAGCAGTTGGCAAAGGAAACGTGTACGATCTCTACAGTGTGTGTGCCTGTCCTAATGGTTGCAGTGGTCCACCATCAAATGGAACATGTGACCAAACTGACTCATGTACCTGTAAGAGCACTAGTGATGGTGCAGTGATCAACCTTCATGATCTAGACAACCCATCTACACCACTGACTGCAGAAGACAATGAAGGTTACTTTTACTACTACAATCCTTGCAGTGGAATAAAACTACAGAACACTTTAGGAAAATGTAATGGAGTGGCTGCCTGTCAATATGATCCCTACCATGGTTTGTATTATGATATTGGAAATATTGGCCCCGAAATACATTACAATGCTACCTCAAAGTCTTTTACATTTCATTACACTGGAGGTCAAGAAAATCGTTCTTTTGATGTGAGGATGATATGTGATCCTGATGTTGCTAGTACAATACTTTTGCCAGATGATGATATACCTAAAGGTGTTACTATGTATCCTCTTAAGCTAATTTCCAAGTATGCATGCCCACAGTAAGCAAACATTATTTTGTCCTTTTTCATAACTGGACGTTAGATGTAATTGTATGTATGAGAGTGTCCACTTTTGCTCGCAATGTACTTATAAATTTAGTTCCATTATATACTGCATAAATGATTTTGGTCATAATTGCTATTGGTTATTACTTTATTACTGTAGTTAGACTACTTATGTATATATGTACACAGCTAATGCTGATAAATTTTGCATAAATTTTGCAGCAACCATTATGTGTTGCAATTATAACTATGGCACTAAAAGCTTTGTACAACCAGCTATTGTAGTATGGAACAGATTGATCGATTATACTCTTTACAGTTTACATGGTATGGTTTACAGAGTTTACACATTATAATTTGTGTCACATGACTTTACTAAAATAATATTATACCAAAACCTATTCTAATGTGCTTGGCCACACAAAGTCAAGTAGCCACATGTCTGTGGCTCAGTAAAGTCATCATGTTATCACAAAAGTACTTTTCCCACCAGCATGATTGTGTGTGCCGGTCCTGCAAATAGTTAGGCATGTGGGCACATCAAGACTCATAGTGAGTACAGCCAGGGGGATCTACTTTCAATTGACATGGTAGGTGATCACTGCATGCATGGGGCAGGAGCGGTGGAGAGGGAAGGGCAAGGGGGCTATAGCTCCTGTAAAAGTGATTATGGAGGGGTTTAGCCCCCTTCTAAAATTATCTTTTATATACTGTCATTGAACAATTGTGCTGATTGTGCTACACCAAATAGCTAACTGTACAAATGTTCAGCTAGACAGCTACCTGCAATTCATCCAGTGCATCAAGATTGATATACCCTAATAGACCAGTCACCCTAATTCAACAGTCAACAAATTTGATATTAGTGGTGACTGCTGAAATCACTTAAATTTCCTAGAGGGAGGGGGCATTCCCCCAGAACCCTATATAGGTCCACTAATATAAATGCCTCAAGATTGAGATACTCTAGTAGAGCAGTCACCCTAATACAACAGTCAAGCTAATATTAGTAGTATTACTAAAATCACTCTCAGATTCAATCTCAGAGGACCTAATTTTCAAAATAAGACTTAACAGGGATCTTTAAACATCCCCAAATGCAAGTATCTGTCACTAGGTTCTTCAGATGGTTCTCCAAGTGGTGGTAGCTACACACTTACTGTTATTCTGACGACATAGAGATTCAGGAATGTAGTGAAGAACGAGATTTAGGCATCACCTTTTCAAGTAATCTCAAATTTTCAAAGCATATCAACCTTTCCATCACGAAGGCAAACAGAATGGTTGGAATAATCAAGCGCACCTTACTTCACCTCACCCCAACAGTATTTCGTATATTGTACATCAGACCCCACTTGGATTATGCATCTATAACCTGGAATCTTTACCTATTGAAGGACATTAGAGCATTAGAAGCAGTACAAAGATGTGCTACCAAGATGGTTCCAGATTTGAGTAGGTTGACGTACGAGGAAAGATTACAAGTTTTAACTTCCTTTCCCTTTACTACAGGCGAAAATGAATGGACATGATAACTATCTATAAAATTATCAGGGGCTTAGTTGAAGTACCACATTAAGATATTTTTATCATAAGTTGTAACACCACAAGATCTAATGGTTTGAAGTTATATAAGGAAAGGGCCAACACCAACGCTAGATTAAATTTTTTCACTAACAGAATAATCAAAGACTGGAATACCCTTCCAACTGATATAGTAAATGCTTTGGACACAACTTCTTTTAAGACATTACTAGACATTTATAGAGACAGTAGATTTATAATTATGTAATTTAATTTGTATGGTTATATAAGACTTTGGTCTTTTTCAGAACCATTAATAATAAATAAAAAAATTTCGTGATGTCCCCAGGTTGACACACTAAGCACACTAAGACCCTGGATAAGTCCAGCTACACCTCAAATTATATGTAGCATTATACATAGCAGTTGTCATGGTCTTTCAATCTGTTCTATGTCCTTTTGCAGAGTAAATCACCAGGAGTTATAAGTTATAGCCTCCTGTAGGAGCCACACCATTAAATTTTCCCCACCTTTTAACTGCCAGAAAATGCAGTAATTGCACTTTATATAATGTTGTGATGTAAAGTTATTGCTCTAGTTTAATTTTCGGAGTTGCTTGATGGTAATAAATTTAACTGTTAATTTTTATTTCAAACTATTGAATTGTGACCTGTATTATAGTTTTCCTATGGCATAAATGCTGAGAAGTGGTAGCTTGATCAAATATAAGTGCAATATTATATATTTGTAGATGGAGTAAATGTTTATACATGATCATTTGGGCACATTTTTTAGTTTAAGCATAGTACTAGGTTAGGAACTTTTTAAAATAACTTTTAAGCACCTGAATAGGACGATTTTTGTCAATTTTAGATGAAAATAGCAGCTATTAGCTATATCATAATTATAAAGCTACAATACAGTAGGCTTCTAGTAGCTACATAAGGTACTCAAATTTAATAATTTATATATTTGATTTTTTGAGGTGTGTGAGGTCAATGATATACCACAACAGTGTACAGAAGACGTGTTGAATCGTCTCAGTGACTGTTCTATTAGAGTATATTGATAATTTATGCAACCTTTTACATGCACTGATGGGATGGTCGACATACATATACAAATGTTATTTATAATGTGGCTACATGTGATGAAGTATGCTTAAACTGTGAAGCATTAGCATGTACATAAAATGCATTGATGTACTTTAATAGAACATGTCACTATGAAGATCCAACTTTCTGTCTCTGTTGTGGTTCATTGTGGAAAATAACTATCACAAAATAAATTTGAGTAATTTTTTTGTTTTATTGTAAGCCTATTGTATTGTGCTATAATGATGTAGCTACTATTTCCATCTTGAATTGATAAAAGTTACCCTGTTTATATCTAGTGCTATACTTAAACTCAAAAAATGCCAAATAATCATTGTGTTATTTTATACAGCATGTGTACATGTTTTCTACAATGTATTTTGCCATGATTTTTGAAGTCATGTATATTGCAGTTGTTAATCCAACATTAGCAATACTGTAGTGATGGTACTGTAGTGATGGTGCTGATGATTGCAGTACATTGTGATGCTAAAGCTATCAAGGATTTTTCAATATGTGGTCAAATTGACAGGTGTTCTTGTAACTTAACAGGAGTGGAACAACCTGGAGTGATTGATTTACACAGCCTGGTTAGTGGTAAATGTGAGCCAACTTTTGTAACCCAAGTGGGTACTACAACTATTCTTACAATCCGTGCTTGACTTATTCTGATCATGTTTGCATCAATGCTACCTTACGTATGTCAGACAGCTGATCGAAATGAAATGTATGACTTGGGAGATCTTGACTCTGCTAGCTTTCTCTATCACAACAATTCTCTCCCTGTATTTTATTATGTTACATTATGGTGATGACAGGTCATCGTCAGTGCAGCTGATATGTGATGAATCTGAGGTGAAAGGAAGATTTGAGTACGTTGGTATGCCTGTTGTGCGTACCTTCCAATTTAAGCTCTACACACAATGTGCTTGTCCTGGAAAATGTACTTCTTCATAAACGGTATGTAAAGCTAAGTATTTATGTAGTTGTAAAATGACAGATGGAACTGGTACCATTAACCTTTATTCCCTTGATAATCCATCAAAACCACTTAGAGATTAGGTAAGTCCGACAAATATTTTTCTATACAATCCTTGTTCACCTATGACAAAGCCTCAATGTTACAACAGCTTACTATGTGAAGAACAAGGAGATTCACTGTTGCCTTTAGGCCTTGCAAGTTCTGCAAATTTTGTGTATGATGCTAATCAACTTAGTATACAATATCCACTCAAAAACAGCCAAGTTGTGAAAAGAGTGCGCCCTCAAAGGCCTGGGTGAAAAAAGTTGTGAAATCAAAGGTGGCAGCCAAGAAATGGCTGCAATGATGTTAATGCTAATAAATTTTAACAATGCACACAGCCATTATTAAAATTTTTAGCATTAACATCATTGCAGCCATTTCTTGGCCGCCATCTTTGATTTCACAACTTTTTTCACCCAGGCTTTTGAGGGCCACACGTGTGACTAAACTGACTCATGTGCCTGTAAGAGCCCTTAGTGATGGTGCATACCCTTACTGACTACTAAAGACAATCAAGGCTATACCTACTATTACAATCCTTGTAGTGGAATAAAACTACAGGATCTCGTTGGAAAATGTAATGGAGTAGCTGCTTGTCAAGAAAACCCATTCCATAATACTTGGTACAATATTGGAAACAATGGTCCTGAAATAGAATATCTAATCCAAAGCAGCCAAGCTGTAAAAAAAGAGTGCGGCCCTCAAAAAGGCTATAGTAAAAAAGATGTGAAATCCAAGGTGGCGGCCAAGAAATGGCTGTGATGGTAGGTTAATGGTAAAAATTTTAATAACGACAATTCAGGTGAATTATTGTGCCGCTTGGTCTTGGCACAAAATTCACCTGAATTGTCGTTAACCATTAACCTACCATCACAGCCATTTCTTGGCTGCCACCTTGGATTTCACATCTTTTTTCACTATAGCCTTTTCGAGGGCCGCACTCTTTTTTTTACAGCTTGGCTGTTTTGGATTAGATTTCACTTCTTTTTGTATTTGCATACCCCAAAGCTGGCCTATGGCCGGCTTTGGGACTTTTTTAACCTATCTTTTTTTCTTTACCACAGGAAGAAGAAAAGATGAAGCAGATTTTAAATACTTTAAATATTTCTGATTTTATCAGTAAATGTACAAATTATAATATAATGCATATATTTATTACAGAACTCTCCATGGTGGTTTCTTCGTAACTGAACACTCTACAAGGTGACTTCTTCTAACTGCTCTTTCTACAGGGTGAATTGTTTGTAGCTGAACGATCTACAAGGTCACTTCTTCTAGCTGATCTCTCTACAGGGTGATTTGTTTGTAGCTAAACTATCTACAAGGTAACTTCTTCTAGCTGATCTCTCTACAGGGTGATTTGTTTGTAGCTAAACTATCTACAAAGTAACTTCTTCTAGCTGATCTCTCTACAGGGTGAATTGTTTGTAGCTGAGCTCTCTACAAGGTAACTTCTACTAGCTGATGTCTCTACAAGGTCACTAGTTTGTAGCTGAACTCTCTACATGGTGGTTTCTTTGTAACTGAATTCTCTACAAGGTTACTTCTTCTAGCTGATCTTTCTACAGGGTGATTTGTTTGTAGCTGAGGAAACTTCTTCTAGCTGATCTCTCTACAGGGAGATTTGTTTGTAGCTAAACTCTCTACAGGTGATCTGTTTGTAGCTGAACTCTCTACATGATGGATTCTTTGTAGCTGAACTCTCTACAAGGTACCTTCTTCTAACTGATCTCTCTACAGGGCGATTTGTTTGTAGCTGAACTCTCTTCATGATGGTTTCTTTGTAGCTGAACTCTCTACAAGGTAGCTTCTTCTAGCTGATCTCTTTACAGGGCGATTTGTTTGTAGCTGAACTCTCTACATGGTGGTTTCTTTGTAGCTGAACTCTACAAGGTGATTTGAACTATCTCTTTCCGTAGTTGAACTCCGTACAAGGTAACTTCTTCTAGCTGATCTTAACTCTACAAGGTGATTTGAACTATCTCTTTCCGTAGTTGAACTCCGTACAAGGTAACTTCTTCTAGCTGATCTTTCTACAGGGTGGATTGTTTGTAGCTGATCTCTCTACAGGTTACTTGTTTCTAGCTGATCTCTTGAATTCTCTTCAGGGTGACTGATTTATTAGGATGACTGCTCTATTAGAGTATCTCGATCTTGCACTTGCTACACCAAGTTGGATTTCGTGTTATAACTCCATGGCTTTAAGTCTGATTCTTCTATACCATTGAAGAGCCTTTCTAAGATGATTACTCCATCTGTACAGTGATTTTCAAAGCATTACCCCAAGCGGTTTTTCTGGTAGGCGTGACAAGTAGTCGTTTTTATTAGCTAATCTCGATTGCATAATTGTTACACACTATTGGTTTTTGTCATTGTATCTTCCTGGTTTTTAGCTTGCTTTCTTTCAAACCACAAAAGGTTTGAGGTTCAATAGTTAACCTATTCACCCATCGATTTTCAGCTTCTTCCCATATGCGGTTTACCCTGTAGGCGTGACAACATATTGGTGTTATTTTTCGTGAATAATCGCTCATAACTCTTTGCCTGTTTATCGTATTCCAGCCAAAGTTGGTACCAAGATGCGCCGTTATACCCCCCTTCCGTGTGCAAAATTGCAAGGTAATCAGATATGGCGTTCGCGTTTTATAGCAGTTTTTGTAAGTGTGCGACAAGAGGAAGAAAAATAAGAAGAAAAAAAAAACGAAGAAACTAAGCCAATTTTTGAAGTCGCATATCTCTGGAACGCTTGAAACGATTTCGCTCAAATTTGGAATGTGGAGTACTGAAGATGGAGGGCGTGTCCACAGCAAAAATCGTCTTATTTCATCAAGGAAGCACAGAGCTACGGAGGTGCGAAAATTGCGTTTTCTTTCTTCCTGTCAATATACTCACGGGTGTTGCGCGCCGGCTTCTTGGGCCGCACGACACACTACCGTGTGTCTTGATTATATATGTATCCCTGATAATTCTTACTTTAATTGGCACCAATTACTCCATGCAATTAATTGACAAGACAGAACATATACCTTAAATAAAGATTACTGGCACAGTGCAAATGTTGCTGGGTTCAAAGGCTGATAAACGTAAAATATGTTGTGTTCTATCGTATAGATGACATGTTACTGTATTCAATAGTTTATACCGTAATAATTTTCAAAAAATATTGGCATGCAGCTAGCTAATACTACTCCATTACATTTTCCAATAGGGTTCTGTAGTTTTATTCCGCTACTAACAATTACAAATCTGACTATTCAATATCAATTTTTTTGCACTCAGGTATCGTAAATTGTTGTGGTATTGTAAATAAACACCTAGTGATACAGGACTTAATGCTCTCTCAAAATTTAGACGTACTTTTTTTGCACTGAAAGTCACTTGGAAGACGCGATATCAAATTCTGAAATATTTTTACCAAACTACTCTGTATATAGAAAAGACAGAAACAGGCAAGGAGGTGGGGTTTTTATTGCTGTTCGCACAGATATACCTTCATGTGATGTTAACATAGCTTCAAGCCTGGAGATCATTTGGGTTCAGCTGCATACAATCTCTTCGAGTGATGTCATTCTTGGCTGTTTTTACCGCCCTCCACACTTACCACCTTCAATATTGGATAATCTAAGAGACTCTCTGCAATACATTAGATCACAGTTTCCAGGTGCAAAAATTATCCTTGGTGGTGACTTTAATTTCCCTGGTATTGACTGGTCTACTGGAACTCTCTTTGAATCATACATATCACCTACACTAAGAGACACCCTTATCACAACAATGGATGATTTTCTGATGCAGAAAGTTGTGATATTCCCAACTAGAGGTACCAACATACTAGATCTTTGCTTTACTACAGATCCTGATCTGGTTCAATCCTGCCAACCTTTTCCTGGTGTAAGTGACCATGACATAGTGTTATTAAAATTTCAACTTCAAACTATTCCTCCTAAGAACAACAAAAGAAAAATGTACCTTTACAGCAGGGCAAATTGGGATGTCATACGTGAAAACATTGTTACCATCTCGGATCAGTATTTTCTACAAAATCAAAACACTACAAAAACTGTTGAAGAAAACTGGTCTTTCTTTCACACTCACATTACAAAATTAATTGATGAACACATTCCTAGTAAATATGTATCTAACAAAACAAATCGTTCCTGGATGTCAGCTTCTCTAAAGAGACTCATCAGAAAAAAGTAATGACTCTATAATACTGCAAAACGCTACAACAGTAGTTACTGTACTAAATGGAGGGAATACAAAAACATTCATCAAAAAGTGCGCAATCAAATGAGACAGCAGCACACTAACTATCTTTCCAATGCCTTATTTTCTGATGACACGGATGGTAAAAAGCTCTTCTGGAGATACATTAAAAATCAGAAGAAAAACAATAATATAACCATTACTAGTCTTAAATCCCAAACTGGGAGTTTAGTCTTTGACTCTCAACAAAAATCAGAAGTACCCAATCATCAATTTCAAACTGTGTTTACTACTGAAGACTTAACAAATTTCCCACACAAAGGCCCATCCCACTATCCACAAATTGACAACATTGAGATTACTACCTCAGGTGTATGTAAGTTACTCTCAGACAGCAATCCACACAAATCAGCTGGTCCTGACAATATCCATTCTTGCTTTCTGAAGAACACTGCCAATGAAATAGCACCTATGTTAACACACTTATTTCAATCCTCACTAAGAACTGGAATCATACCATCCGTGTGGAAACAAGCCTATGTCACACCTGTATCAAAGCAGGATCAAGAAGTGATGCCAGAAATTACCGTCCCATTTCTTTAACATTGGTTCCATAATCTGTAAAACTTTAGAGCATATAATATGTAGTCACGTAATGAATCATTTTGATACCCACAATATTTTATTGAAACATCAGTACGGTTTCAGACCTAGACACTCATGTGAAACACAACTCCTATTACTATTATTGATGATTTTGCTAAGGCTATAAATGACAAAAAAAAAGTTGACACCTGCATGCTTGATTTTTCCAAAGCCTTTGACAAGGTACCCCACCAACAACTCCTGCATAAACTTGAGTTCTATGGTATTACTGGTGACACTTTATCATGGCTTACAGCTTTCTTATCAGATCGTTCTCAACAAGTAATTATAAATGGTGCATTATCTTCCCCATGCAAGGTCAATTCTGGAGTACCTCAAGGGTCTGTTCTTGGCCCAACACTTTTCCTTGTGTACATCAATGACATAGCTGATGATATACAAAGCCAGCTTCGTCTATTTGCAGATGACTGCATAATATATAGAACCATAAACACTCCCGAAGATCATACAACATTACAACAAGACTTAAACCAGCTATCCAAGTGGGCTACAACCTGGTAAATGGAATTTAATATATCTAAATGTAACATTTTACGAATATCACATCTCCACACTACAAGTAACTACACCTATACAATGTATGAAACTCAACTAAAGTCGGTGAAATATCTTGGAGTGTGGATCAATGAAAAACTGTCATGGCAAACGCACATCCTGTATACTTATAACAAAGCAAATCGAACACTGGGATTCCTACAAAGAAATCTAAGAACCTGCTCTACTTACTTGAAAGAACAAGCATACAAACAACTAGTGTTTCCACTACTTGAATATTGTGCTCCTATTTGGGACCCTCACCATCAACAGACATCAACAAACTAGAGTCAATGCAACGCAGAGCAGCAAGATTTATTCTCAATAAACCATGGAATAACAATTTGGACAGAGTAACTGTAATGCTAAATGATTTGAAATGGCCAACCCTCCAAAGTCATCGTAAATATCTTAGATTGATCTTACTATTTAAAGTTGTAAACCATCTCCAATTAATACCTGAACAATATTTACCCTCACCCGCAAGACTGACATCAACTAGATCACATCATGCATCATCCTTGTAAATTTTACCACATTCAAAAACCTCTTGTGATTCTTACAAATTCTCCTTCTTCCCCAGAACAATACCTGAATGGAACAGTCTCCAAATCAATAACATTAATAACCTATCCCTTGCAGATTTTAAACTTGTATTAACTAATAACTAACTTAATTTTTATATTAGCGTTTTACTCCTTTAGGGACTCTGCTAATTAATAATAGTGATTCCGGGAGAATTTTAAAATTAATGGAAATAGTTTTTATTTAGCATGGCCTTGTGCAGTACTACCTTAGGATCTCATAAACACTTAATTAGTTTTCAAAAATCCGTCATAGGATGAAGCAATTTTGTCTTTGAAAATAGGCAAAAATTTCTCCATATCTTTCCATTGAAAATAGTCCCAAAAATGGCACAATTGAACAAATGCTTATAACTGAGCTTTGCAATCACATTTTGAACTTCTGTTTTCTGTTATAAATACCTTAATAAATGGACCACATGCAGTGTAACCTTACTTGTAAGACCCTCTGAATAAAGATCACCTCCACAGAAAGCCACTAAATAGTTGCATGCATTTAGCATCTTACGGATGGAAAAACAGCATACACATGGTGAAGTGCAACCACTCTGTACCAGTCACCTCTACTCAAAAAGACAATGTGCATGCAAAGCAAGGAGTTGTACTGTTGATTTATAGCTGCTTGTATGATTATATTGTCTCTTAATGTACAGCTCCTTGACAGCTACCAAAATGGTGCATCAAAGAGATGAGCTATTTGTGGTGCAAATTTGCTGACTTTTAGCATAGTAATATTGAAAACTACATGGACAAAAATGCTCACCTTGGTGTAACTAACATGTCCTGAGTCGTTTCATGCAAAGAGAACATAACATTGTGGTGGCTATATGATCGCAAAATAATCTTATAATTGTAACAAAACTGCACACAAACATATTTGTAGCAGAAAACTAACTACTCCTTGCCCCCAGAAACCCTAGAAATGATCCAATTGTTTGTACGGCAGCGAATTGATTGTGCCAACTCTCCAACGGAAGATTCACGGAGAACTTTTTTGCAAAATTTACGGATATCCGGAATCCTATTAATTAAAAATGAAATGAATAACAAGGATTTTAGTGGTTAGCAGCCAGTAATGTATAAGGATTGTCTGGATCATGAAGGTTGATCACTTCACCATCACTATACGTATATAGTACTCTTACAGGTAGCTATGTCAGTTTGGTTAACTACATGTTCCATTTGATGATGGAGCACTCTGCCACAACCATTAGGATAGGCTCACACATTGTGATCCCGTGATTAAGCGCGTGGGTGGATGGAGTGATTTTCATGTATGACAGCAGTGACAGTAAAGCTGGTTTTCCAAATATCCGGTCACAAATCCAGGCCTGAAATACACCAAAAATGTCCACACTTCCCACTCTAATATACCTATATCTGAGATCCGACATGCGCGCTGATTAGTGGGCAGCGCCGGAGGGTGGACACTCGGCAGGCCCGGGCGTGGGTGGGGTCTGTCACGAGACTACGCATCACAAGACGCATCGAAACTGAGTTGTGGGCTTGTGGCAACAGTAGTGACACTTGCAATCGTTACGAGTACCTGTAGATTACTTATTGGTTGGAGGAGTGCAGTGGTGAAGAAAGTCGTTACGAGGTGAGCGCTCTCATCATAAGCATCAGTGAAAAGTAGCTATAGTTTCTCATGGCCACTGAGACCACTTGTTTCTCTTCGGTTGTCTTTGGGCAGGGGAAAAAAAATCCTTTTCCACCCAATGAAAAAGAGAAAAAGCGGTCTGGTCACCGGCGCGAGCGAGGGCGCGAGACTATTTCATAATGGCCTAGCGATGCGGATGTACGTAGCTACCGAATAGCTACGCTGTGCCTAGAGTCACGTCACTCGGTGAGGCTGGACATTTTGCTGCTAAAGTCACGGCGCATTCACACACTAGTTGTATGAAGTAAAGTTTTTGTTGAGTTTGAGGCGAGCCGCGGCTAGGGTTGGCAAGCGTCTAGTATTCGACTTTAGGGCACGCGCCTAGTAGCTAACGTGCTCCGAACATTCGACTTTAGGGGACGCGTCTTGTACTTTAGAACTAGGGTCAGGTTCAGGTTTGGTTTCTTCTTTACTGGTATTATTTATTTATTGTAATGTACAGGACTCAGAATTGAGTATATGGTACATGTAAACATGCAAGTGATTAGTTAAATAAGTATAGGCTTCTTCATGAATGGCATATATAAGGTACAAACTAAGGGTGTAAGGTTGCAGTGCCAGTGGTTAGAACACTGAGCTAGAGTATGATCTGGGTACATCAGAGCTGTATGCTCGGTAATAAAATAAATGAGAGGTCCTGGGTTCGAAACTCACTTTTTTCAAACCTTGTATTTTTCATTTTCTTAGGTTTTTTGGTCTTAAGTTTTTTTAATCGCATGACTGCCATGACTCTAGGCACAGCCATCAATGTAATGCTTGACTACCACAGATACGAGCTGATGGTGGGGGGATTGATTGCGAACTTTCCCCAAGGTAAGCGGGATTTGCATTTATACCCAGGAACTTACCACTGTAAATCAGCATGCAGTGCCTAAAACATCTATTGTATGTCAATATTACGTTTGTACTGAATAAAGCCCATCAAAAATCAAACACTTTGTGATTCTAATTCTCAGATCAGTAGCTTGACCAGTACCCCAACTAGTAAATTAACCAGTACCTCGACCAGTATCTCATCCAGTACCGTGACCAGTTACTCATCCAGTACCTTGACCAGTATCTCATCCAGTACTGTGACCAGTTATTCGTCCAGTACCATGACCAGTTACTCAGTTACTCATCCAGTACTGTGACCAGTTACTCATCCAGTACCTTGACCATTTACTCATCCAGTGTACTGACCAGTACCTTGACAGATACCTCATCCAGTACCTTGACCAGTATCTCTACCAGTACCTTGACCAGTTACTTATCCAGTGACTTGAACTGATACCTCATCCAGTACCTTGACTAATATCTCGAACAGTACCTTGACCGATACCTCATCCAGTACTTTGACCAGTAAGTCATCCAATACCTTGACCAATTACTTATCTTGTGACTTGACCAGTATCTTGACTGATACTTTATCCAGTAGCTTGACTAGTATATCGAACGGTACCTTGACTGATACCTTGACCATCACCAGTACAACAACAGAACAGTCTGGTCAGCCATTTCTCAGTGTACTGACAAATAGCATAGGAATAGAGACAGTTAACAGCAAAATGCAAACTCTGAGATCCTCTAAAATGTGCAACAAAGCTGTGCAGACAGATGATGACAATTGTTTCTCTGAGAACAATGTTATTTCAGATGATGACAAGGTACAATATTACTATACTGGTTTAGCTACAAGCCTTCTGTTGTTGAAAACATTTGAATTAGTAATGGGTTCGGTGAGAAACACCCATACTACTGGAGGTCATTTATGATAGCTCTGATGAAATTTAAGCTGAACTTTGGATTTCAAGACATTGCTTACTGATTAGGAATTTCTTTATCAACTGTCTGCAGGCATTTTCATGAAATGTTTGGTAATGGCTTCTCATTTGGAGTGGCTTATTAAGTAGCTTGAAAGAGACAAACTATGGAAGGCTATGCCCAGTTGTTTTCAGGCAACATATGGCACTATGGTTGTGGCAATCATTGACTGTTATGAGATCAAAATTGAAACCCCCAGTCATCTAGTGGCAAAATCATCTATGTACATGGTCTCAATACAAACATGCAAATGTGACCCGCTTAGCAAAAATCCGACTTGTTTGCATAGTTCTGTTTTAGAGGTAAATGCCATTGAAATACATTGGGTAAAAACATGTGCTACATAAAATATTTACACAATATTTTATCGCTTCAGTAAACAAAGAAGGAAGACTGGAATTGAATAATCTAATATAACAATGGATTCGCCTCTTCATGGAGAGTAGGAATATCTTTGTTTCGTTTCTGTACCATGGAGCAAACGTGAGTTACGTGTGTTTGTTTACGTTGCAGTAAAACATAACTTTATCTTTGTCATGTTTAAGCTTGAACAGCCTTCTTGCTTAATAGTATGGGTGTATTTAAGCCAAATCTATACCTTGCTGAATGTCCCAGTTCATGATGAATAGAATGACACAAGTCCCAATTCTGTAGCCCATTGCACTCAAGAGTAATGATCGATTAAACGAGTGCCTGTAATTTTCTTTCCGTATATATAGGCACCGTATAAATTGATTGTTTTGCTCTTCTTGTTGTCTATCGCTATAACTCCAAAAGCATATACCAGAAAAGGCTGAAACTTTTACAGTCCATCTAGATAACACAAATATCATAAAATGAAATTCAAGGAAAATGTTAACAAGTTGGGTTTTTGTTCATCGGGTCATAAATACAGCTAAGGTATTCATTGCAATGTGCCCACAGGGTGTAACAACCTTCATTTCACCTGCTTGGGGTGGAAGGGTCAGTGACAAGCTTTTAACAGTCCACTTTGGATATTTAAATAAACTGCTTCCTGGAGATTGCGTTCTAGCTGATCAGGGATTTGATATTGCTGAAGATGTGGCCAGAATGCAGACAACACTTCACATTCCATAATTTACAAATGACTACTCACAACTTTCCCCATTGATGTTGAAGCAACAAGGAAGTTGGCTAATGTGCATATACACAAAGAATGTATCATTGGAGCTACCCATCAGAGTTACTCATTATTGATGAGTTATGTGCCAGTTGAATTTCTGAAGCCCAAATACCCCGGTGACAAACCACCAATTGATAAAATAATATTAGTATGTTCAGCACTAAACAAGCTGTGTGTTTTGGTCGTTTCAGTGGATTAGTTATGTTACTGTAACATTTAAGTATTAATTAATATTAATGGTTTAACGGCAGATTGTATCGGTTAGTAAGAGACCAACTCTTATTATTAAGAGTCCAACTCTTGTTATGTATGTATGTCATTATAAAAAATCTGCAGAACAATTTAATGCGGCATATACATGATGTTAGTAAATACAAGAATGTGAAGTCATTGCTTAGACCGCTTATGGGAAAACTGAGGCATTGTCCTGCAGTTTGGACAATACCACTTACTGGAAAGTGGTTTAGGTATCTCAAGACATTCAAGGTGAAACCACGAGCCATACTAACAATTATGATTGTCACAGCCAGCCATTTCACCACCCTTATCCTCCTTACAGTATCAGTATATATAATTATTCAGCAGATGCCATTGAAGCTGCAATAATCTGATCAACATACATGTAACTAGCTTTTCCCGATATAAACATTTATGAATAGCAGTACTAGATTACCTGCATTGTCCATCAACACATGTAGAACCATTAAATGAATATTTGACAGTACTACTGGGCCAATCTGTTGTATTTTCTACTTTCAGTAAGATATCACACTTTAAATTGAATTTTGGAAGTTACAGCAATGTCACATCCCTAGACTAATAATGATTAGTAATGGATTATGCTGTTGGTGTCAAGCTGCCAGTAGAATAGTTCTTCAACTTCATCTCCACACATTCAAATACCAGTCCTCCTTACATTGGATCTGTCAGGCATAACTATTGGTGACCTGAATACCCACAAGAAGACATGTTTTGTGAATAACCAATATATGTTACATGCAGCATAAAACCTTATATGGTAGCATTAATGCATGTCACGTACTTTTTAAGATACACTGACCATCTTGGTCTCTAGAACACAACTGTAAAACTTTCATCTAGAAGGATCCAACATGTATGAATGATTTTCACACATTAACTATAGTAGCCACAATACGTTTATACTCGATTCACTGAGATTGATGAACATTTATACAAGACAGCTGACCTTTTTTATCTGCTTAGGGAACCTTTACAGATACTAGGGATGCGGCGATTATTCCGGCATAATAGGTATGTGTGGGAATCAGGAATTATGCTAGCATTTTGAGGTGATTATAAAGCTTTAACAGTAGGAAAATCTGCAGATTGCACAATTCCATTAAAAAGATCGAGATACTCTAATAGAGCAGTCAGAAACTCTAATAGAACAGTCACTGAATATTATTTACTCTAATAAAGCAGTCACGTTGAAACGAAATACTCTAATACAGCAACCAACTAAAGAATTCAAGACTATTGGAACCTTAAACAACAATGAAAATGGTCTGATACAGCAATAAACTGGCATTATTAGCCAATTATTGTGGCATAATTTTGGGAATAATGGGCAATTCTCAAAAGCATAATAGGTGATTTTTTGAGCACTGCTCAAAAGCATAATGCTCAATTTTTGGAGCATAATAGCCTCATGCCTAACAGATACAGTACGACAGTAGGGACCACAAAGGTGTAGGTGTGGCCCATGAAAAAACCACTCAAAAACCAGCCTCACTTTCCCGTAACGATGATGAAGCAGTATTGGTTAGGTAAAACTGAGCCCAAACAAGTCTTCAGATGGATCCGAAATGCTTTCAACAAGTTGCTATGAATTTTATTTTTTAAATTATTCAATGGAATTTTCTAGTGACTGATTGACTGACTGCCTGACTGATGCCTCAGACAAGCATAACTCAATAACGGCTAAGGTTATGGGCTTGATTTTTCACTGTTCAATGTTGCTTTGGCCTGAAGGTGCCTTTTAGCATACCGCAGTACATACAATGCATTCTTTATGGACTTACCAGTGTTCTTTGTGTCCCATTCATCTTTGCTGGCAGCTCAATTTGGCAGTAGCATGTAATGGCTTCCCTTCATAACGAAAATCATCCGTACTTTTCATAGTGGTTACTTTGATTGTTTTTTTAACAGTTCTTGATTCGTAATGCTGTGTAACGGGTTAAACAAAGCTGACAACGAAGCGTAATGGATACTTCACTTTTCAGACGACAATTGGTAGCTGGGGCATGCAGCACCACTTTTTATTTCTTTTGATGCAGTATTGTGGGTTCACCAGTCATAATAATTTTATTTTACAAAAAAAGTAAACAAACAAGTACACAAAAAGAGCACAGTAGGAATTTCTTATTGTTTTACTGTGATTTAATATTATGCACTATTCCAGCTTGTTTCAGTACTTTTTATCGATGTGTTATGGTCCCTACTCTAGTTGAAAATTCCAAGTTTTTTTGTGTACTTGTCTGCTTAGGGAACCTTTACAGATCCCCCACCTCACATTCATACACAAGTATCACAGAAAAGTGCTAACTCACTGAATTCTGGCTGAAATAGACAGACAGAGATCCTGGTGAGGTGAGAAACTTGGTACACGACATGAAATGTTGCTGTTTACATTCATCGCTTCATTTCAACACTAAATAGCAAAATATCATTTCAAAGGCTTTGGCATAAAATGTATCCCAGATTCTGAAGAATACGATTGTGATCGTAAAATGTTCTACAATACAGCAAATATCTGCAGGAACATTTTTGCACGACAACTCAAAACCACAATACAATTGCCATACAAAACCATTGGGAGAAATTGCTAGGGACTACTGTATATCGTAAAATAGCAAATACTGGCCCTATAGGTATTGCGCTATAAACTTGTATATGTGTAATATATTAATTTTTAATGTAAAAACTGACTGTATTAGTTTACAAAGGCACTCGCACAAAGTGTAAAAAGTAATGGTAACCGAATTTTTCACTTTCTTCCCAATGCCAGTAATACATTTCCAAATTTATTTTTGTAGTTAGGGGCGTGGCCTGGTTCATTTTTGTATTGTTATTTCATTATGTGATATTTTATACGTCAATGGATGCAATCTAATGTACGTGGGAAAATTTGAATCTCAGGAAATAGACTACTTACCAGCATACTTCTGGAACGATAGATTCCTCTACCTGTATAACAGATTAGAGGAGCCCTGTCTGTACTGTTAGTGGCGAGTTATAGCTTGAGCCGCATTTTACTACCGGTACTTTTATATGGGATTCCTTCACTGTCAAAATTCTTGGGCACGCTGCTTAACAATGCACTTTTTGTTTAATAAATAGATCATGCACATGGTCTGTTACGGAGTATTGAGACCTTTGTTCATTTACCGAGCACGCATAATCTGTGCTTGTCGACCACGTGATCTTATTGATATACTATGATGTTTAGCCAGGTCTATGATGTAATTGAAGATCTCGAATCTCATTGGTGACTTACAATTTTGGAAGTCTAAGCTGTGGTCCCATATTTGTAGATCAATTCAATTAATGCTCTACATGGTAGACTGAGGCCATACAAAATATATAGGATTTCTGAAAGGGGGTTTCTGAAAATTGATTTATTTTTATAATTGGGGTAAAAACTGAAGTGTCTGAGGAACTGCCTCCAGAAAATTCTGAAGTTTTAGAAGCTCTGAGTAGGTATAAACCCAATACTTTAAACTGTGAAATGAACATAAGCTATATAGCTTTGATTGCTCTATTAGAGTACTTACATAACTGACTGCTCTATTAGAGTATCTCGATCACTTTTAATGCAGAGTGAGGTCAAATATAAGTATTGCTGAGAGTTTAATAGCTATAATGGATACTAGTTAAATGCAATTGCATGTATACCGAGTCGAGTTAAAGGACGAAACACGGTCAATAATCGCTAGCATATAATTTTATATTTCTCACCCTTGTTGTGCCCACACTGGTTTCATTTTTGAACCAGTTCTTTGTAGTCACATGTGGCCAAGGTTTACCATGTGTGTATTACATTGTCGTTATTTAGGCCACTCCAAATAAATTGTGTTTCCATTCGCATCTGGTTACTGTCAGCTCTCCTTCCATTATTCTGTATTCTTCCATTATTTTCCTACATTTGTGTTATTTTTGCAACTTAAAAATAAAAAGGAAGGTACAAGCTTAAGCACATTTATGCAGCTTTTCATGGAAATGTGCCAGAAAAATAATGGCTGCCAATATTATAATGGAAATGGCCAGACTGTTCACCTGCTTGCAAAAATGCCGCAGAGTCCAGTGAGGATGGGAAACAGAGAATTTATTTGGAGTAGATAATGGTTTTTGATCAAATCTATAACTGGTGAGGTTTGCTAGCCGTAGTCTCGCACACCCGACCCATAAATCAATCAATGCAATGCTGAGTCGAGTGGAAACTGTTTAAGGTCATCCTACTGAAATACAGTGGTACACAGTATTGTGCTATGATAAGTTGTCAATACAGTAACAACAATGGAATAGCTAAAACTGCTACCAAGCTAAATTTATAAGGGGATTTCTGTTGAAACCACAGAAACCCACCTATATAATATGCCTCTGGAGTAGGTATTATCAATTACCGGTACTTGTTATGACTACATATATTTTCCATATCAACTAGGTGCTAAAATGCACTACATCTAAAAACTCTGCCATATCCTGCCATAGATGATGCAATTTAGTGTGTAACAATATACACACCCACCAAGTTTCATATCAATCATGTGATTGGAGCTTGACATAAATAGCCACAGTTACATGCAAATACTATCAATACAGCAACAACGAAAACTACAAGTCTTTAGACTGGTCTTTGCTTTTACCTCCTTGAAGACTAAACTGGATAACCTGGCTGCTTTTGTCAGTTCATTACAAGGGTGAGCAAGGGCACATTCAGTGAATTGTGTAGAAAAAGATCCAACTTATCATTTAGATGTGTTTCAGGCTTCCATCACAATTGTAAGGATCAATTATTTGGTAAGGTAGAAAATTCCATCAAATTAAATCTTAAGGTAACATTTCAGGAGGCACATTTGGGTATTGTTATGCCTAACCAATAGTGCCAAGATGTTGTGAAGAATGGTTCTTGGTTTACATTTTTAGCAGGAAAATGCGACCAATCCAACCATTCATGGTCCCTACTATACAGTACTACCATACATAACTATTGTGCACACAATTAAAGTGATAACTGTTTTGGTTTTGCTATTTAAACAATTGCACGTGTTTCTCTTCAAGATGAAGTTTGCTGCTGTACTTGTGGTGATGGTGATTCTAGCGTTCATAACAAATATTGATGGACAGCCTGTTTGTACTAAAATTGACCAGTGTTCTTGTAGATTAAGTGGTGTAGAACCATCCGGCGTGATTAATTTACATGATATAGTAAGTGGTAAACATGAACCAGAATTTGTAGTTGAAGGAAAATCTGAACAAACCAACCTCTGGTATAACTTCTCCTATAACCCGTGTTTCAATTTCTCTGACTATGGGTGTCCAAATACTGGTATATGTCAGACTCATGATGGAATACAACCATATGACTTGGGAAATCTTGACACCACTGAGTTTGCGTATGGAGAAGATGAAAATCATACTATAGTTGCATTATACTTGTCTAAAGATAGCACTACAGATGGCAGAGTATCACTAGTAGGTTTGGTATGCGATGAATCTGAAATGAAAGGAAGATTTGTGTTTAACGGAGAGACACTTCAACAGTTTTATACCTTTTTGCTCTACACGCGATGTGCATGTCCTGGAAAATGTACAAAATCACTGAGGGAATGTAGAGCTAAGGATTCATGTAGTTGTGAAATGTCAGATGGAACTGGTACAATTAACCTTCATTCTCTTGATAATCCAAGTAGCCCACTTAGAGATGAAGTAAGTCCAACAAATACCTTTCTATACAATCCTTGCTCAGCTATGACGAACCCCTCATGTAAAAATAACTCACTATGTGAAGAGCAAGGGGAATCAATTATTCCTTTAGGTAGAGCATACTACTCAAGGTTTGTATTCAACAATAATCAACTTGCTGTACAGTACATTCAATTCAATGATAGTTTTTCAACTGTGAATTTGATTTGTGATCACAATCAAACAGATAAGCCTGTGTTTAGAGCAGTTGGTGATGGATATACATACAATCTCTACAGTGTGTGTGCCTGTCCTAATGGTTGTGGTGGTCCACCATCAAATGGAACATGCGACCAAACTGACTCATGTACCTGTAAGAGCACTAGTGATGGTGCAGTGATCAACCTTCATGATCTAGACAACCCATATGTACCACTGACTGCTAAAGACAATGAAGGCCATACCTACTACTACAATCCTTGCAGTGGAATACATTTAGAGGATTCTTCTGGAAAATGTGATGGAGCAGCTGCCTGCCAGTATGACCCATACCATGATGTATACTACAACATTGGAAATAACAGTCCGAGAATAGATTATGATGCCACCTCTAAATCATTTACATTTCATTACACTGGAGATGGAGATAGTCATTCCATTGATGTAAGAATGATATGTGATCATGATGTTGCTACTACAATACTTGCAGTAGATGGTGATATTCCTAATAGTGCTCATCTCAAATTAGTTTCTAAGTATGCATGTACACAGTAAACAGACAAATGTGCCATATCTTGGGCAGATACATGCACATATGTTATGATGTTGCCATTTATACTTTGTACTTTAACTTTATTGCTGTTACCTTTGTTGTGTATGATCTCTAATTTGATAATAAGACTAACTACAACACTATATGGACTGCACTATATTTTGCCGACCTTGTCAACCGCAATTTAAGTTTTACTCAAGGATTTTTCCAGTACAAAGCCACCCATTTGTGGAATTCCTTGCCAGCCAACATTAAAGGCCTAGAAACTTTCGAAACTACAGTATATGAAAAGCCATTTCTTGTCATCTATTTAATTCAGTGTTGTTTGTGTGTTGTAATTTTTGCTATAGTCTTACTTTGTGTTTGTATTATCCACACAAGTTGTGAAAAAAAAGTGTGACCTTAAAAGCCTGGGTGAAAAAAGTTGTGAAATCAAAGGTGGCGGCCAACAAATGGCTGCAATGATGTTATTATTAATAAATAAATTTTAACAAAGCACACTGCCATTATTAAAATTTATTATCACTGCAACCATTGTTGGCCGCCATCTTTGATTTCACACCTTTTTCACCCAGGCTTTTTAAGGCCACACCTTTTTCACAACTTGGCTGTTTTAGTTACTTCTTTTTGTAAGTTCCAAAATCAGCCTATAGTTGGCCTTGATAATTTCTTTCCCTTTACTACAGGAATTGTTGAAGACTGCATGGCTATAGAACCGAAATAAGACGAATTTTGAAGGCATGTATACCCCAATGATAGCTGGGCAGATTCAACTCAAATTAGGAATGGGAGATTCCCTACTCTGAGGAAGTTTCCATAGCAGAAATGATTAATTATACCGTTTAAGCACTATGGAGCTAAAACTTTTTTAGTTTTAGATTTTTTTTATTCCCAGAGTCACCAACACTCCTTGCCACTGCTCCTAGTACCAAAGATGTTAAAAAGTGCTAGACAAATACTAAGATCAAATTTCAATCAATGAGCTGAAGCCACCTGACCCTCATTTAGTGCAAGGTCAAGTGCTCCTTGTGAAAGTGGACAGTCCTGATGTGATCTAGCTCCTCTCAAACATATAAGAGTGGAACGTAACAATGAATAACTATGTCATCCTGCAAGGCAGCTGAACTATATACAACTCCTTCTGAAGAGAGAGAAGGAAAGCAAATACAGCAGAAGCATGACCCATACCACCCCTTAATGTTGACAATACAAGTGGAGTAAAAGAACCCATCTCAATTTCCCTAATACGTTGTTTATACTTCCGTTGTCATTGATAAAGTGAGGATACTTGGGTACCACGATACGAAGCTGTGTGCATTAATAACATTAAACACTTTGACATAAAAAATTCCTTCTGATATTTACCTCCCCAGAATCCTGAAGCAGAAACATCTATACACAAGCTCCATCCTCATTATTAGCTGTTGCCTCGAAGGGTCTCAGATATGTACAGTTTTCAAAGCAGTGTTTCAGTGATGTTAAATAGCCTTGACTGGCCCACATAAAACAGAGGCGTAAAGTAAATCGATTATCCCTTCTTCACAGAATTGTCCACCACCAGGAACCAGCATTACAAATACCAAATTATTTCTTGCCACAATCCATCAACACCAGACAATACCACCCACTTAGATTTATACTGCCAACAGCTATAGTCAGCTAATACCTCCAATTACCAAAATAGCTATTTTTACAAAACTGCCCCCTCATGTTATGACAAAGGCTTTATAATTAATGCACATACTTTAACTAGTTACATGTAATTACTTTCCTGAATCTTTTTTAATTAAAACCTAAATTTATTATTTTCATTAGATATAATCAGCATTGTGCTACCTTACCAATTATCATAATGAAAATGGCGGTTTCTGGTTCCGTAAACAAGCATGTCGTTCGCCCACACTGGCTGTACTTGCCACATGACACACTTGTGATATCTGATCCAAAACAGCCAAGCTGTAAAAAAGGGTGCCACCCCCAAAAAGCCATGGTGAAAAAAAATGTGAAATCCGAGTTGGTGGCCAAGAAATGGCTGTGATTCTAGCAAAAAATTTTAATGAAACCATTCAGGTGAATTTTTTTTGTTGAGTCCTATTGAAATGTGGAGGAGGCACTACAAATTTACCTGAATTGTCGTTACTAAAATTTTTGTGATTTTACCTACCATCAAAGCCATTTCTTGGCTGCCAACTTGGATTTCACATCTTTTTCATAGTGGCTTTTTGGGGTCTGCACCCTTTTTTACAGCTTGGCTGTTTTGATTTAGATAATAACTTCACCCTATGATTAAAAGTAAAGATATATTGTTCATTTAGTCAATTAATTACTGACTGTTTTATTAGAGTATGGAAATCTTTTTGAACTTTTGAGGACCAGCTGTATGGCATATATAAACATCCTGCGCCTATTATGCTTCACCGTTTGTCACACAGTCTCACAGTAGTCATATATAAAGTATTAGATTCACATGTCTTGAAGATATAAAGCTACAATTTAACACAAGACAGAGAACCACCCTGTGCCTCATTTTAACTATAAAATTTACCGATGTGCCCAAAAGTAGGCAAAAAGCAGATTTTCCAAAATCAGGTCACTATTGTAGAATATTATATAGCATTCTTGTATTTATTTCAAAATTTCAGTGGCTTGACCAGCCAAACTTCAGAAAGCCTGAAGCCACATGATACAATTCATGACCAGACCTTACATTAATGGTCAGTCAACAGACAAAATCCACACAAATGGCATGATGTCACGTAGCCCCCAAAATTGGCAATATTGTGCACTTTTCAAAAAACCACGAAACTTTCCACATAAATAGTACTCCTCATGACATGTAATTTTAGATATAGTACCATTGCTGAGTTGACCCTTGGTGACTTTTATGGCAATTTTTGTACAGAAAATTCATCATTTTTGTCTTTAACTCCCTGAGGCAGTAATTAATTTGTTAAAACATAATATCAAAATAAATAACTTGCTGATAGAAACAACTTGGTTTTTATTGAAGTCAATAGGTGATTTCAGTACAAAGTTATGATCTAGCTGCAAAATTTGATAAATTTACCTGCCCTTGAGGTGTGAATTACCTGTGGGCAGATAATTATGGATAAATTTATCAAATTTTGCAGCTAATAAAAATACTCATAACTTAAGAATGAAATCACCTATTGACTTCAAATAAAAACCAAGTTGTTTCTATCAACAAGATCTACCATCTTTGAACAAGTTAATTACTGCCTCAGGGAGTTAAAGACAAAAATGATCAATTTTCTGTACAAAAATGGCAGTAAAGGTCACCAAAGGTCAAATCAGTGATGGCACTATATCTGAAAATATATATATATTGAGGACTACTATTTGTGTGGAAAATTTCATGGCTTTATGAAATTTTTTGGTTGTGCCGCTATACTAATAATGAGTTTTCAAAATTATTGTCCTTGCACAAAGTAATAGAGGTACCACAAAGGCTGACGTGTAGATGTTTATTTGTAGTACTAACAATAGCTGTCATTTTGTTGCTATGGGATACTACATTTTCCCAACCCAAGGATTTCCAATCTTCCTTCAGAGTGTTGCTTAAAAGCTAGTAAGTAAATGATAAGATGCAACAGTACTAGTGAAACATAGCTGAGAGTGATTATTTCGTTTACACATGTGCACACATAATAGTCTACTATGTCTATGTAGGTATAGCTAGCTGGATAATCACCTGACCATACCTCAATTCAGAGTCTGCTAGCACATGTATGTATAGCTGTCATAGTGGACATTTAGTCCAAAATTAAGTATGTATGAATTACAGCAGTATATAACCATGCCAATTATTTTACTGAAGCAGTAGTTACCTTGGCCATTAAACACATAATACAGAGTGTATCATGGGCAATAATTCTCACATTTTCATTAACTCTATTCCTTATTTCTTTGTACACAGAATCACAGATGTGGTTGATCCTACAATATTAGTGAATCTACAGGAGAGTCTGGTTATTGCTAGACAGACAGTTTTCTTAAGCATGTGATTTGGAATATAAAAGTGCTTAAACACGGGTATGCTTTAAGCATATAAGTTTGCACTGACGTACAGCACAGAATTTTAAAAATCACAGTATATACAAGCCATATTAAGGCTCTGGTCATAATTTTCTGTATAATATAGTTCTGAAATACATTGTTGTGACCAACAGTACATGATAGAGCAGGTAATATTGTGTAATCTGCACAATAGCACATGTACATGACTGTGTTACTGGGACTATGCAAATATATAGTCCCTCCAGTGAGTGGTGTGTGCAGTTGCTTCTCATGTACTTTCACTTTGTATACTTCGTGCGAAGTTGGGTACTACATTACCATAATTATAGGGCATGTAAATGGTGTCAATGTTATAAGCTAATACTTGGGTTACAATATTGTATAGCAATTTCAACTTAAACTTAGGGTTATAGGTGTGTAATATACACAATAAGGCAAGTCCTGCACTATGGGGTAGGTACCAACACTATATGGTACATAAATTCATTTCTTTCTGTTGCAAGTTAATAATGTCAGCAAATGATGTTACACAACTGGCCTGTGTAATAGCAAATGATGTTACACAACTGGCCTATGTTACACAACTGGCCTGTGTAATGCTACTACAGTGTAGTACTATGCATATAATGTGCACTTGTGTATATAAACATAAGTATAAAACAGATATATGCACAATACTACACACATAGTTATCTTATAACTTAGCAAGCAATATAACTGCAGTATTATACTGTAGTACCTGCATGCTTCACATCAGTACACTTGCAGGGTGGCATATTGTTCATGTACTTAAAAGTGATACCACCATGTATGCTATAGGGCATGAATGGCGCTGATGTTAAAGCTTGGTTCCCAATATAATTTAGTTAATATGTAATGTCCTGCACATAGAAAAGGGACCAATACTAGTATAATTATATGAAACCATGGCACAAAACATTTTTGTACATGTATACAAAGAGTAATACTGTACATATACACACATAGTTATTCAGTCACTGTAATGAGAGGTTCACGAAATTCAGTAATTAAATGTAACATTTGGGATTGTACTGCTCATAGTATTTACTCAACTCATATGATATAGTTTTACTTTTCTCCTATATTCTCCACTCTTTGAGATGAGAATGGATGGCAAACATCAGTTGTTGTAATTCACATTACATAATGTAGTTATACTAGTGTACATTATGAAGTATACAAGCACTACCAAGATGAGATACTGTACTGTGTACATCGTTGAAGTTATTATATAGTTGAAACACATACGCCAATAAAGGTCAAGCAGTATGAAAGATTCTTGTATGTTATTGAGCCAGCTCTTAAAGAGTTGTACAACACCTTGTATAGACAGCAATACTCCTGTCACTATTATTCCACTAAAAAGGCTGATTTTATTGTTGAGAGCTGACAAGCTGAAGAACACAGCTCTCATTAAAAGTTCCAGTACAGTCCAATATAAATTTTGTCCTTGTATGTACTGAAGTACGTGTACATCAAGAAGTGGTTTAAAATTATTTACAAATTTGAATCTTGAAAATGACTTTGAAACAGAAGAACAAAATTAAATGGTAATAACATTGACAAAATCAGCTAGCAAACAACAAATAGTATTGTAAATTTAACTCCAAACAATTCTACAGTTGTATCTACTGACCAGAATAACTGTGTGTGTCTACTGAGTACAAAAGAACAAGACATGACACGCCATTGATAAGATTTTAGTATAACTCAATAAGAAGAGTGTGGCAAGCACATGTAAACCTCTTTGTGCTGTAAGTCTCTGGACTTTATTTGAGTAATGACTACCCATAATCAGTACTAATGCTATCATAATGAATTAAAATGGAAATGCTAATTGTAAGCACTTTGAATAATTGCTCATGTTAATATAGAAACAAGTTTCAATTCCTAAATCCAAATTAAAAATAGAAAGTAATACACAAATAGGTGAATTACTCTATGACTGCAACAATTATGTCAGCATAATTTGGTGCATAATAGGCTGATAAAAGTATTGAACATATATACATATCTCAGGACCTAAAATAAGGCCTTAACACTGCACAAGTCTGTAGTGTTAGATCTAAAATATGCAGTGATAAAATAATGTTTTGTGTAGTGTTAATTTATAGGGCAACTGCCATAATAAGAATATGTAACATGACGACATATCATCACCAAGTGTATACTCTTGAAGCAACTGCAGATCTTTGTAGACAAGTACGCTGATTAACTGTTTCTGGACGGTACATGCCAATTAATGCATGCATGGTTCTAATTTGAATTTGCTGCTGGTAAAAAAAACCATAACTTTGAAATGGAATATGCTATGAACTTGCAACAAGTATCAATCTGTTTCTTGGATAAAGATCTTCAATTTGTCACCTATTTTGAACAAATTGAGTGTTGTATGGGTGATATATGGACAAAGGTCACTGTTTTTGAGCATAAAATGAACTGTAGAGAACACCAAAGGCCAAATCTGCAATAGCTCCATATCTCAAAATATGCTTCATGGTAGGTAGGTTTCATACTTTCTTCACAAAGTGCACAATCTGCTCATTTTTACTAGCTCTGCTGATCTACTAACTTACCTGTGGCAATTGGTGAGGATCAAGTCACCTTTAGAAATCAGTCAAGCTGCTTCAGCCCATACAGACATCTGAATCAAAGACGTACTAGATGCTTTTGCAAGCCAGTGCCTGTGTTAAGGATTTCACTAATGAATAGAAAAAAATCAGTCTGGAATCCCCAACAATGCCTACCTACAGTTACACCCTTTTCATATGGTCACTTTAAATCCACATTCAACGTGGGTTAACACATTCATATGAGCTTCTTAACCCGGGTTGAACCTCGAAGTCATAAAATATCACAAGTGAGTTCAACCCTACAAAGCAGTAGGGTTGAACTCGGATCTGCAAAGTAAAAGCAAATTGCAGTTTTTAGTAATGCATGAAGTGCTTAGGAGACAATTATCACTCAATGAAAATACCATCATCTGATGATTGCTTGTGAACAGAAACTGGGTTTATACTCAACCCAAGTTTAACTCACTTTTGAGTGTTCGTGTGACAATAGTGTTAGTCTGGTGGTGCCCACCCCTTCGTAAAAGAAGTCTAGCGTATTATGGAATGTAATTAAACAATGATATCATAATAATAGCAGCAAGAATGGCACATCTAATAACCATACAAATAGGTTAACAAACAGCTGTTACAACCAAATATACTTTTCGTATTGATTAGGCATCATCACAAGTGCATCACTTCGAACTACAAGACCTTACACTATTATGTACCTCTATCGTTTATTTGTTGTTTTAAAGAAAACCCTATTGTCGACTACAAGCAGCCTTAGTCATAATGCATCTTTACAAAACTTCACGACAAACTCTTCTACATATTAATATGCAATTCTATAGTACCTTTGGTAACTCCAAAACAAATCTTACAAAACTTGTAATTACCAACACTGCAATCTGATTAATGTACCTGTTTTCTGTAACATGCTACATGCTAGAGTGACTACACTCTTCCTCATTTTGCAAAGGGCCAGGCTATGCTACAGTGTTGTTGTGAATAACATTGATAATTCCTCATTACATCATAAGTAGTGTCAAGGGCAAATGCTGCAATCTGATTGGTGCTGCACAGTAACTGCACATGCAAGTCTTGTATTGTATATGTTAGAGTCCCTAGACCCTGTGTCTTGTGGTTCTTTGGTATTACCGGTCAAGAGGAGCTATTACACAATAATTACCTGCACGATAATGCCACTGGACACTTGACGCATGACTAGGCAGATTCAGGGTTATCAGTTAGCTATATTAATTGGTGGTTTTATATTTAGGCAGACATTTTGGAAAAAGAGATACGGACAGGGGATTTAATGCCCTCACAAATTCCTCCTTACAAAAAGTTACTTACGGATCATTACATATCATAAAGTAGATACTATAAAGCTGGTGAAAATCAACATAATTTACGTATGAAGGGTATGATAAACTTTCCCCAACCAACTTTGAAAGTATTAAACTTCTGTCTCTCCAGTTGCTCAACTTTCTGGCATCATAAACTTACTTTAAAATAATTTTTGCTACACAATATATAAAATTTCCTTTTTGCTTCTGCAAATTTGTAACCAGATATAAATATAGCAGTGGGATGGGAAGTATCTCGATCAGTATTACAGCAATACTGCAGTATTCTAATGAAATGATATCTGTATCATTGAGATTTCAATGAAACAATAATATCACGATATTGTTAATTATTACCATCGTTTTCTGCACCAATGATAAGTGTTTGCTACAACTCTTTTGAGGCTAGAAGATTATTATATTGTACCACAAACAAGCATGTGGTGCTACTGGAGATAAGTGTCTGCTACTTGCAAATCTAAAATCATTGCTAAAGATTAGGCTTGAGTCTATTATGCTCCAAAATTTGCCTATTATGCTTTTTGGCATTTCCCCAATTTTCTGCCTATTATGCTTGTTTTTATGCTTTTCATAAATGCATTATGCTTTTATTTTGTGTTTTTTCTTTGTGTAGAGAAGTTCTTCATATGATAGAATGCAGTAAATGGAAGTGTCACTTCAACCAAGAGTATATAATAATAGAGTAGAGAGGAGAGTGTCTAACTTCAGTGGATTCACCAAACTCACTGCACTCAACTATAGCCACCAAAGGTGACAAATGGCTTGCTCTATGAAGGAGGTTGTAGTACTTCTACTGCTTCAATTAAGAAATATCAACGGTCTTCTGTTCACTAAAAGGTATTGATTTATTACTAGAAGTTTTATGGATTGAAGTAGGAGGGTTTGAGCGCAGTGTGTTTGTATGGATTATATTAAGAGTTAGACACTCTCCCTCTTCTATTATTATGTACTCTTGCTTCAATTGCTAATAGCAATAGCTTGAATTGGGGATGTGCTCCAGATTTAGTAGACATATTAGAGCAGGGGGTCTGGGGGCATATCTATAGTCCCTCAAAAGTTATAGATATTATATCGTCTATGAAATAGTATCTTCGCAGTTTTGTATGCAAATCATAAATTCATAATTACATATAAAAATATTATGCATGGTTTCAGTCTTCTGATTGTTGTAGCAATTGGTATTCAAAGAACAGCAACTGCTATGTATGCAATACCATGTCAAAAACATATGTATTAGCTTCCTGGGAATAAACACTTAAAGGTTCTCATTATCTCTGTTACCTTGCATGCGGTGACTGTTCTATTAGAGTGTTTGACTGTTCTATTAGAGAATCTGGATTTTAAATATATATATATTTTCCTAGGTTGATATTAACCCCAGACTCACAGCAGGCCTGCACAGACTTTACTATTTTCAATGTCCAGACATTCACTCTAGCTTTACTGACTTTATTATCATCAGAGCTTCTATTGTATTGTCTTCCAATCGAGCTTCCAATGATCATAATCATCGTATCACATTTTATTCAAAACCAAATTCATTGACTGAACCTCAGCTAAACTGCTTTCCCATGCCTTGGCACTAGTTAGCACATAACTGCACGTGTCCTATAAAACTCAAACCCACAATGAAAAGCAATCATTACTTCGAGCATAAACATGTAGTAAGCATTCCAGCTGATTTTTAAATTTTGGAAAAATGAACTTTTTATATGCTCAATAGATAGAGTATTGATTGCTGATCTCAGAAATATATAGTTTGTTGGGTTGGAATTAGCTACTTTGGCATGCACAGTGTTTAAAAATTGAAAAAAGGCACATTTTTTTCTCCAGGGATTCCCATTTTAAAGGGGAAAATGGCACAATTCAATCAGGAAGCCATCTAGCAATCTGGACTGTCTTGAAACTGCAGTTGCTTCTAGCTGCAAGTTTGTACATGTAATGAGAGTAACTTCAGATTTTATCGGATCTCATTGATTTTTGTATGCTTTGTGGTGAACAAATATGTTTCACCTACTGCACACTTCTCAATACAGTGGTGTATACCCATAGGCAAGTGACTATCTCAAGTAAGTAAAAACATCAAGTTAACAACTTATAAAGGTAAACAACTGAAGTGGAGGTGCCACAGTGATGCAACAATACCTAAGGTGGAGTTGTGGTTTCAATTACGGCTTTGTAATGCTGACTTTGAAATGGTTTGTATTTTTGAGCTGATGACACAGCCATCAGAAAATTGCTCTGGAGCTGAAAATCGCTAACCTGAGTGAAGTAACTACACACTTTAAAGTAAGCACCAGTGATTACCTTCCACCCGACAATACGTTTTAAAAAGTTTTAAAGTATTCTACATACATTACAAGGCATGAAAAGATCCGGTGTTTATTCTAGGCTTTATCCTTTGGGGGGAATCAGGAATTCAGGGGGTGACCAGGTGAAAGTCTGTTATATAGTTGTCCAAGTTCACAACTATAAAGAACAGTTGAAATAGTTGCCAGACTGGAATTTAAGGCTCATGAGTGTTGATTTAGGTTTTTGTGAAGCCAGTGTAGAGCTTGATGCATGAGTGCACGGCATGCAGTGATGACATAATGATGTAGATGTCTTCCAAGAAATAATTTAAAACTTAGGGTGTTTGAAATTAAATACTAGGACAGTTTCATGATTATGGTAAAACAAGAAGTTTTCTTTAACATCAGGCTTTCTGATATTACATCTGGGGGGTAGTTGGGATGGCTGTGCATGCCATTTTGAAAGTAGAAATTTTACAAAATTATATACACTTTTTGAGATGGAATTTAAGGACAATTTTAAGAGTTAAGCATGCTTTTTTCTATACTTGGGCTCTCAGATATCAAATAGCCATCACTATAATACTGAGAGCACTTTAAGGTTTGTATTTGCAATTTTTAACCTGGGAAAATTTTACGTATTAACCACTTTCATATTGAATCTCAGAGCATTTTTGATAAGTTTAGTTTGTCATTTAAAAAACAAGCTAAACCTAAGTATAGTGCAGTAGTCACTCACAAATTTAGGGGGTGAGTTTGAGATTTTAGGGGGGAGGGGGGAACCCCTCCCCCCCTAACAGCCCTAGAAGAAACACTGGATTACAAAACAACACAAAACTTACTTATATGTAACGCGCATGACAAAACTAAGATTTCATGTGGACAAACCCCATAGCGATTTTCATCTTCATTGGAGCTCGCACTACGGGGCAATCCCAAGGTGAGTTGTTAGTTTGTGCCAGGGTTCTATTATTTAAAAATCTCGGATACTGGAATGTCTACATTAGGGTCCGTAATGCGAAAAATCAATATCCTCCAATCAACTACCTAACTATTGTCATGTGTTAGGCTAAGTGTAACTTGAATAACACCAGCCTGGCAACCAAGTTTGTCACTTTCTTCTGGTAGAAAACGAAACAAATGTTTTAAAATCATGTGATTTTTCGTTGCAGCAGTTCGTAGGGTTCTTCGTATGCCACAATATCAGGGCCGGAGGAGGGAAAATTGAGCTGGTCAGGCCATTGACTATAATGTTGAAATTGCTACTGTATACATGCCAATGAGAGAGGAGCTGTTGCACAGTGTGTGAAGCACACTCTGCGAAGTATGAAGCACAAGCATTCTAGGGGGTCTGGGGGCATGCCCCCACAGGACATTTTTGAAAATTAGACACTCAGATATGCAATTTTAGTGATATTTCACTGCTAGCTAGCTATATATATAAATATGCTCAAGTCTATCTGTTGTTCTTCAGACTTTCTATACTATGTATAATTGTAGACCTGACATACCCAGGGGACACAGCATGAAACTTGCTGTATGGTTCATTTAGTTATAGCTAGCAATTAGAAATTCAAGGGGGGTCTGGGGGTGCAACCCCCAGGAGCTGCAGAATTTTTGCAATTTAAAGGTTTAAAAATGCCTTAAAATTTAAAATTGATGCTAAATTTTAAAGTAAAACTAGCTAGCAAATTGCAACTTTCCCCCCAAATTTCACAGGGAACCCATGCAGCATGGCCCCCTTTAGCTAGGATATAATTACTATACTGTGAATTCACACAGCTACAATAAAATGCTACACAGCTGTATACTACTATACTGGTTTGTATGAAGTGAACGGATCATCATGTAAATATACTGGTGGACAGTCACAAGACCAATCAGCATTCGAAAATGGCGCGATGTGGGTGAGACTGAGAGTCAGTTTGCTCGGTATCTCGACAGGACGAGTGGGTAGTTGAAGAGGAATGATTTCTACTCAACATTTCATCCAGATGGCCACCATGTAATGTATGAGTGTGCAGCTTCTTGCCGAGGAATGAGGCATCTGGTTTGCCGGTCACTGCCAGCCCTTCGCCCAGTAAAGGAAGCCAAGAGAGACAAGCCAAGGAATGCTAATGATTATTTTATGAAGATTGAATTGTGATATAAGTGTGCTGGTTTAGAATCAAAGAAGGCACCTGCCTTACACGTGATAAATGCCAACTGTCAGCACATGTGATATTGTACGTAAACCCACAATCATTTCTGTACAAAACGATACGAATGCAATGCTGTACTGTAAGGTAATTGGAGGTACTATACGTGTAGTTCTGTGCTTTAGTTAGGCTGAGAAACCAGGTAACTACTCGTGTCATGCATTTTCAATAACATCTGTAAAATGTATGTAGCTACATGTAGATGTGATCGTCCAAAGATTGCATGAGAGTAATGTAGTTCGAGTTCAACTTCAGATTATTGGTCCGGCTCAGGCCTGACCAACCGGACCGTCTCCTCCGGCCTTGAATATTCACTCTCAACATTGTTCAAGTAGTCTATCATCAACTCAAAGTATTGGTGGTTTGATTTTATTGGTCAGTTTCCGGTGGCAGCACGATCTGTGCAGCTTTTGGCGACAACAAAATGTTTCTTGCTCTGGAGCACAGGACAAGCAGAGCAGCAACTGCACCGTGGGTCAGCAATGACCAGTACTAGGTAAAGTACCTGCATGTGGAGTATAGTTATAATTGAAGTTTGCTGGCCATCTGGCTGCGCCATCTATATGCTGAAATTCGGCCAAAATGACGCAATGTTTGCAAACAAATACCAGAATGGTTGATACATCAGTGAGACAGTCTCCAACAGCAAGGATACGAAGCTTATAAACACCTAACAATACGGCTATCTCGCCCAGTAAACGTATACAGCAATCCAATGCATGAAATAGGCACTCACGTGATAGATATTCAAATCTCGAAAAGTACAACCATAATCTATTCCATGACATTAAAATCACTTGGAATCAATTGACAATCAGCATTAGGTTCAACATCTCGATTAGCCCAGCAATCTGAGACTCCCTATGATGCCATCACAACATAAAACACACCGTGCCCAGGGGCGTAGCCAGGATTTTTTGAAGGGGGGTTCCAGCACCAGCATTGAGTTACTAGAAGCAGGGGTCTGGGGGCGCAGCCCCCAGCCGCTGAGAGACTTTCAATATTTTAATAAATCAAAACTCAGCAAATTGCTATATTTTATGCAAAAAGTACATTAATTATGATGCATTAAGTGCCCCTGGGATGAAGGTAGTACTAGATAAAGTCACCTAGTGGAAACAGACAGCATAACACATAGAGACACATATGGTAATCTGTAAGTGATGGTTATATCTCACTGTGGTGTAGGAGCCATGAATCCACTGATACAAATGACAATCAAAACAATATAACTATACAAATATGCATAGCATGAATTCATTTTGCATAACACAAGTGATAAATTACTGGAGCTCTATATCTTTAAACACTGCACACCAAAGCTATAGCAGTATAAGGTCATGCTAAGTTTTGCATTTAATGTTGGAATGTCTGAAAAACTTCATATGGACATGCATGGATATTTAAATGCATGTTCTATTAGAGTATACCTGACTGCTCTATTAGAGTATATACCTGACTGCTCTATTAGAGTATATCGATCTTTTTAACAAGTTTTGAAGAGGGCTCATGTTACCTCTGTAAATCCTTCCCTGAGAGATGAATGTAATGGAAAATAAAATAAAAATCTCGTAAGTTTTATCAATTGTTGTGCTGTGCCATTACACTATATTGCTCACTCATTTTGTCCTGCCACACTAAATTTACATTCAACCATCATGTGGACACTGTTTGCCAAAAAGCTAATAACACTTTAGCATTCTTACGAAGAAATCTGAAACACTGTAACCAAAGAGTTAAGCTAGATGCCTACAAGATATTTGTTCTACCAATTTTAAACTATGCTGCGACAGTTTGGTCCCCACACATGCAATACTACATCAATAAACTAGAAGCTATTCAGAAGCGTGCTGCTCGTTTTATTGTGTCAAATTACCGCAGATTAAGTAGTATATCACATATCCTAAATTCACTAAAGTTAAAATCCATAGTGTACCATCATACAAGGCTTCGTCTCTTGATGTTCTACAAGATTGTCAATCACCTAGTAGAGCTTCCTATCCCCAGTTATATTGTACATTCTAAAAGATGTTTACGAGGAAACCAGGATAAATTTATCAAACCATCTGCTACTGTTGATGCATACAAATTTAGTTTTTACCAAGATCAATTACCCTATGGAATCAACTACCAATCAATGATATTTTTTCCCTAAATGATTTTGATAGTATTCTTCAATCAACACTGACACATTCAATGAAAAACAGTAATTAATAATCTAAAGACATTGTTTTTATACTCAAATTTGTGAGTTTTACAATCATAAATATATATAAATATATAAAAATGGTGTGTTAGGATCCTGCTTGCAGAAGTCTAAATTTTACAGGGGGGGGTTCCGGAACCCCCCCTCCCTACGCCCCTGGTGCCTGCACTGGCCCAGACCACGCCTGAGTGAACAATTAACGTAAATATTTACAGAAGGAGCACACTGCACGGTTCCTATTCAGAAATGAAAGCGATTTCATGTGTATTTCCGCGATTTGAATTTCGATCACGTGATCGAGTGCCTATTTCATGCATTGGATTGCTCTGTGCGTTTACTGGGCGAGATAGCCGTATTGTTAGGTGTTTATAAGCTTCGTATCTTTGCTGTTGGAGACTGTCTCACTGATGTATCAACCATTCTGGTATTTGTTTGCAAAAATTGCGTCATTTTGGCCGAATTTCTTATTTTTTTAAATTTATTTATTGATTAGCAAACACCCAACAGGGTTTTTACGCTAATGTACAAGGTACGTACACATAAGTGCCTAGTTTAAGTTACAATAACATAAGTGCCTATAATTTAAGTTACAATAATGATTAGTACTAAGGTACAATAAGTGCTAAGTTACAATAGGTGCTAGGTTACAACTAGTGCTAAATTACAGTAAGTGGTAAGTTACAATAAGTGCTAGAATTACAATGAGTACTAAATTACAGTGAGTGCTAAGTTACAATAAATACAATAAGTGCTAAGTTACAGTTATAAAGTAGGAGCAGGGCCGCCCACAGGGGGGGCAACTGCGGCATTTTGCCCCGGGCTCCAGGAGGCCCCATGAAGGGCCCCCTGAATACCTGTTTAAAAGATCGATATACTCTAATAGAGCAGTCAGATCTAAATACTCTAATAGAGCAGTCACAGTAGGAGCAGTGTAGCAAGCTTATAGATAAGGAGATATGGTTGGTGATGGGTAGTTATTGTCATTGCCAGCAGGTTGTGACCTTTTTTTTTTTTTTTTTTTGGTCTTCACCTTACAACTTGGGTCAAGGGCCCCACTTTAACTCTTTGCCCTGGGCCCCTTAATTTCTCTGGGCGGCCCTGAGTAGGAGTAGTTGATTGTTTAAATGTTTCAAGATCAATTTCAACATATAGATGGCTCAGCCAGATGGCCAGCAAGCTTCAATTATAACCATACTCCACGTGCAGGTACTTTACCTAGTACTGGTCATTGCTGACCCACGGCGCAGTTGCTGCTCTGCTTGTCCTGTGCTCCAGAGCAAGAAACATTTTGTCTGTCGCCAAAAAGCTGCACAGATCGTGCTGCCACCAGAAATTGACCAATAAAATCAAACCACCAATACTTCGAGTTAATGATAGACTACTTGAACAATGTTGAGAGTGAATATCGTGGAATACGAGGAACCCTACGAATTGCTGCAACGAAAAATCACGTGATTTTAAGACATTTGTATCGTTTTCTATCAGAAGAAAGTGACAAACTTGGCTGCCACGATGGTGTTATTCAAGTTACACTTAGTCTAACACATGACAATAGTTAAGTAGTTGATTGAAGGATATCGATTTTTCGCATTGCGGACCCTAATGTAGGCTACATGTAGTAAGACTAGTGTATTTTCTACTCGTTGTCACGAATCATTTCACCATCCAAAACAGGTTAGCCCTTGACTTTGTGACTGTTATATAGCTGAAGTTATACTTATGGTGGTGGAAATTTTCCCATTATGCTCTGAATTATGCTCCATTATGCCACCATTAACTTTGATGCTCCAAGTTAATAATATTCATAATTTTCCACCTTTAGGCTGGATCTCTGATTCGCTCAGTTTTGTCGGAGCAGTACTTTGCAGAACCAAGGGTGGCCATTTTCAAGTTGACAAAGAAGAGTCAAGCCTGTATTATTGCAGAAAAAGAAATTATATTTGACATAGCACAGTTTTCTATGGCACAGTGTTTGGCAGCACTGATTGCTACTTACTATGTGTTCAACATTGACTATCCATCTGCCTTGTATCCAAAAAAACATTCTACAATTTATTGAACATATCCTGCTGGAGAGATCCGACACGAAAGTAAAAAACAACATGAAGTATAGTTCTCTTGTGAACGCCATTTTCGACTGACAGTAATTCACTATTTGTTATATACTTTTATTATGCATATGTACAGTATAATGGTATGGTGTGTCTGCGGTATTGTGTGTTATACATGTACATATTATACCTTCCTTTAAATCATCAGTGTGTTACTTGACTGACTTCAACAGTGTGAAACAGTTAGAATAGCAGCAAACTTACACTGTAAAAGATCTACACAGTAAAATATTTAGCACGCTTGTAGGGCAACACATATGTTAATATGACACACCATGATGTTTAACACACTTTTAGTGTGCTGAAATTAGAGACATGAGAATAACACTTAATAGCATGATAAAACAACACATAGAACTTTTCTGTGTATGCTTTTCATCTCCTATTATGCCAAAAATTATGTCGGCATAATCGACGCAAGCCTACTAAAGATCAAGATACTCATGATCAATAGAACAGTTAGTCACTCTAATATAACAGTCACCTATATAAATATCACGATAACAACGTATCACTACTAGTGTAAAAATAATTTTCAAAAATTAAAAGTCACCATACCCCCAATTATGCACAGTAATACAGTTATGCCATCAGCTTATATGTGGTCAACTGAACAAAACCTGTACATTTCTCTAATTTATTTTCATCTCTTCTTGCTGTATATGCTGAACTATGAAATGAACTGTCACAATTTCAGTTAAATTCAACAATCCTACAGGAGTTGACAGTAGAAATGACAGGAAATCAAATTGCATTATACAGTACCAGTTGAAAGTGCTTAACTTACTCATAAATACAATGGTCTCTAAAGTTTGGCTCACTGTGTTCACCATCAATTGGTTAATCTGCTATGTTAACCAGCAAGAATGATGATAATTACTTTGCTTTCTGCTACAGCATAACATGCCATTTAATGTATTAGAACAAAACAAATGATTATTTTTACTCTTTATGAGCAGACAGGCACAATTGTTTGATAACACCGATAGGTTTTTTGAATAACACGTTATTTCCTAAGTGTTGAAGTACTTAAAACGTGCATGCATAAAATTTTCAGTAGTATGAAGTGCATGTTTTTCCCATTTACTTCATTTTTCAATGTGTAAATTAGTGGCTTATTCAGCTAATCACATAGCTATGTATGAAGAGCATAGTTGGATAGCTGAACAACATTTTCACATCAATTGTAATAGATTTATATGAAATGAACAGTCCTATGCTACCTATACAGCTAGGGAGATCGTGCATGGTCAGTGTATGAAATTACTTCAGTCCATTTAGATCACCACTATTTCTTTAAGCACATATGATTCATATCTGTATATGTGCAATGCATGTGTGCTATATACAATCTAATCAAAAACAGCCAAGCTGTAAAAAAGGTGCGGCCCCCAAAAAGGCCATGGTGAAAAAAGATGTGAAATCCAAGGTGGCGGCCAAGAAATGGCTGTGATGGTAGGTTAATGGTAAAAATTTTAATAACGACAATTCAGGTGAATTTGATGCCAAGACCAAGTGGCACAAAATTCACCTGAATTGTCGTTATTAAAAGTTTTACCATTAACCTACCATCACAGCCATTTCTTGGCCGCCACCTTGGATTTCACATCTTTTTTCACCATGGCCTTTTTGGGGGCCGCATTTTTTTTACAGCTTGGCTGTTTTTGATTAGATATCACTTCTTTTTGTATTTGTATACTGCAAAGCCAGCCTATGGCTGGCTTTGGGGCTTTTTTAACCCATGTGTTTTTTTTATTTACCACAGGAAGAAGAAAGAACTTATAGAAGATTTTTTCATACTTCAATTTTTTTGATTTTATTAGTAATTATACAAATTATATACATATATTTATTACATGCCCATTATTCCCCACAGGATATTTTTTAGCAGCTGATCTCTCTACTGGGTGACTTAAAATATAGCTGAACTATATACAGGATGGTTTCTTTGTAGCTGAACTCTCTACAAGATAAATTCTTCTAGCTGATTTCTCTACAGGGTGATTTGTTTCTAGCTGAACTCTCTACAGGTAATTTGTTTGCAGCTAAACTTTCTACATCCATGGTGGTTTCTTTGTAGCTGAACTCTCTACATGATGGTTTCTTTGTAGCTGAACTCTCTACAAGGTGACTTCTTCTAGCTGAACTCTCTACAGGGTGATTTGTTTGTAGCTGAACTCTCCACATGATGGTTTCTTTGTAGCTGAACTCTCTACAAGGTGACCTCTTCTAGCTGATTTCTCTACAGGGTGATTTGTTTCTAGCTGAACTCTCTACAGGTAATTTGTTTGCAACTAAACTCTCTACATCCATGGTGGTTTCTTTGTAACTGAACCCTCTACATGATGGTTTCTTTGTAGCTGAACTCTCTACAAGGTGACTTCTTCTAGCTGAACTCTCTACAGGGTGATTTCTTTGTAGCTGAACTCTCCAAATGATGGTTTCTTTGTAGCTGAACTCTCTACAAGGTGACCTCTTCTAGCTGATCTCTCTACAGGGTGATTTGTTTCTAGCTTAACTCTCTACAGGTGATTTGTTTGCAGCTAAACTCTCTACATGGTGCTTTCTTTGTAGCTGAACTCTCTACATGACGGTTTCTTTGTAGCTGAACTCTCTACAAGGTGACTTCTTCTAGCTGAACTCTCTACAGGGTGATTTCTTTGTAGCTGAACTCTTTAGGTGGTGATTTCTTTGTAGCTGAACTCTCTCCAAGGTGACCTCTTCTAGCTGATCTCTCTACAGCGTGATTTGTTTGCAGCTAAACTCTCTACATGGTGCTTTCTTTGTAGCTGAACTCTCTACATGATGGTTTCTTTGTAGCTGAACTTTCTACAAGGTAACTTCTTCTAGCTGATCCCTCTACAGGGCGATTTGCTTGTTGTTGAATTCTCTACACGGTAATTTGTTTGAGGCTGAACTCTCTACATGATGGTTTCTTTGTAGCTGAACTCTCTACATGGTGTCTAGTTTCTACCTGATCTCTCTACAGGGTGATTTGTTTGCAGCTGAAATCTCTACAGGGTGATTTGCTTGTAGCTGAACTTCTTACATTGTGTCTAGTTTCTAGCTGATCTCCACAGTGTGATTTGTTTGTAGCTGATCTCTCTACAAGTTGATTTGTGTGTAGCTGATCTCTCTGCAGGTTGATTTGTTTGTAACTGATCTCTCTACAGGGCAATTTGTTTGTAGCTGAACTCTCTATAAGGTGATTTGATCTCTCTGCAGGTTGATTTGTTTGTAGCTGAACTCTCTAAAGGGTGATTTGCTTGTAGCTGAAATCCTTACATTGTGTCTAGTTCCTAGATGATCTCTCTACAGGGTGATTTGTTTGTAGTTGATCTCTCTGCACATTGATTTGTTTGTAGCTGAACTCTCTACAAGGTGATTTGTTTCTAGTTGATCTCTCTACAAGTTGATTTGTGTGTAGCTGATCTCTCTGCAAGTTGATTTGTTTGTAGTCGATCTCTCTACAGGGTAATTTGTTTGTAGCTGAACTGTCTATAAGGTGATATGTTTGTAGCTGATCTCTCTGCAGGTTGGTTTGTTTTAGCTGAACTCTCTACAGGGTGATTTGTTTCTAGCTGATCTCTCTACAAGTTGATCTGTGTGTAGCTGATCTCTCTGCAAGTTGATTTGTTTGTAGTCGATCTCTCTACAGGGTAATTTGTTTGTAGCTGAACTGTCTATAAGGTGATATGTTTGTAGCTGATCTCTCTGCAGGTTGATTTGTTTTAGCTGAACTCTCTACAGGGTGATTTTTTTCTAGCTTATCTCTCTACAGGTTGATTTGTGTGTAACTGATCTCTCTACAAGCTGATTTGTTTGTAGCTGATCTCTCTGCAGGTTGATTTGTTTCTAGCTGATCTCTCTACAAGTTGATTTGTTTGTTGCTGATCACTCTAAAGATTGATTTGTTTGTAGCTGAACTCTCTGCAAAGTGTTTTGTTTGTAGCTGATCTCTCTACAGGATAATTTGTTTGTAGCTGAACTCTCTGCACAGTGATTTGTGTGTAGCTGAATTCTCTAGAGAGTGATTTAATTGTAGGTGAACTCTCTACAGGGTGCATGACTTGTTTATAGCTGAACTCTCTTTAGTGTGACTTGTATAATGTTCTGAATCTCTACAGTGATATAATTGTAGCTTAATTCTCCACAGGGTGACTTGCTTCTTGCTTAACTGTCTATAAGATTAACTGTTTGCAGCTGAAGTCCCTACAGAATAACTTGTAATGTAATAGAATTCTATAATGGAGTAAATATATTAGCTGAATGCTCTATTAGGGTGACTGTTCTATTAGAGTATCTAATCCAAAACAGCCAGCTGTAAAAAAAGTGTGCGGCCCTCAAAAAGGCTATGGTGAAAAAAGATGTGAAATCCAAGGTGGTGGCCAAGAAATGGCTGTGATGGTAGGTTAATGGTAAAAATTTTAATAACAACAATTCAGGTGAATTTTTGTGCCGCTTGGTCTTGGCAAAAAATTCATCTAAATTGCCGTTATTAAAATTTTTACCATTAACCTACCATCACAGCCATTTCTTGGCCGCCACCTTGGATTTCACATCTTTTTTCACCATAGCCTTTTTGAGGGCCGCACACTTTTTTTACAGCTGGCTGTTTTGGATTAGATTTCACTTCTTTTTGTATTTGTATACCCCAAAGCCAGCCTATCCGACCATAGGCCGGCTTTGGGACCTTTTTAACCTGTCTTTTTTTCTTTTCCACAGGAAGAAGAAAAGATGAAGCAGATGTACTTTAAATATTTCTGATTTTATCAGTAAATGTACAAATTATATATATAATACATATAGTTATTACAGAACTCTCCATGGTGGTTTCTTTGTAACTGAATACTCTACAAAGTGACTTCTTCTTGCTGCTCTCTCTATAGGGTGAATTGTTTGTAGTTTGTAGCTGAACAATATACAAGTAACTTCTTCTAGCTGATCTCTCTACAGGGAGATTTGTTTGTAGCTGAACTCTATACAGGTGATTTGTTTGCAGCTGAACTCTCTACATGATGGTTCTTTGTAGCTGAACTCTCTACAAGGTGACTTCTTCTAGCTGACCTTTCTACAGGGAGATTTGTTTGTAGCTGAACTCTCTACAGGTTATTTGTTTGCAGCTGAACTCTTTGCATGATGGTTTCTTTGTAGCTGAACTCTCTACAAGGTAACTTCTTCTAGCTGATCTCTCTACAGAGAGATTTGTTTGTAGCTGAACTCTCTACATGTAATTTGTTTGCACCTTAATTCTCTACATGATGGTTTCTTTGTAGCTTATCTCTCCACAAGGTAACTTCTTTTAGCTGATCTCTCTACAGGGAGATTTTTTTGTAGCTGAACTCTGTACAGGTGATTTGTTTGCAACTGAACTCTCTACATGATGGTTTCTTTGTAGTTGAACTCTCTACATGGTAACTTCTTCTAGCTGATCTTTCTACAGGGTGATTTGTTTGTAGCTGAACTCTCTACAAGGTGACTTCTTCTAGCTGATCTCTCTACAGCGAGATTTGTTTGTAGCTGAACTCTATACAAGTGATTTGTTTGCAGCTGAACTCTCTACATGATGGTTCTTTGTAGCTGAACTCTCTACAAGGTGACTTCTTCTAGCTGACCTTTCTACAGGGAGATTTGTTTGTAGCTGAACTCTCTACAGGTGATTTGTTTGCAGCTGAACTCTCTACATGATGGTTTCTTTGTAGCTGAATTCTCTACAAGGTAACTGATGTCTCTACAAGGTCACCAGTTTGTAGCTGAACTCTCTACATGGTGGTTTCTTTGTAACTGAACTCTCTACAGGGTGACTTCTTTTAGCTGATCTTTCTAGAGGGTGATTTGTTTGTAGCTGAACTTTCTACAGGTGATTTGTTTGCAGCTGAACTCTCTACATGATGGTTTCTTTGTAGCTGAACTCTCTACAAGGTAACTTCTTCTAGCTGATCTCTATACAGGGTGATTTGTTTGTAGCTGACCTCTCTACAGGGTGATTTTTTTTGTAGCTGAACTTTCTACATACAAAGTGACTTGTTCTAGCTGGTCTCTCTACAGGATGACTTGTTTCTAGCTGATCTCTCTGCAGGGTGACTTGTTTCTAGCTGAACTCTCTGCAGGGTGACTTGTTTCTAGCTGAACTCTACCGGGTGATCTGTTCGTAGCTGAACTCTCTACAGCATGATTTGTTTACAGCTGAACTATCTACATGGTGGTTTCTTTGCAGCTGAATTCTCTACAAAGTGACTTCTTCTAGCTGAACTCTCTATAGGGTGATCTTCTCGTAGCTGAACTCTCTGCAGGGTGATTCGTTTGCAGCTGAACTTTCTACATGATGGTTTGTTCATAACTGAACACTCTACAAGGTAACCTCTTCTAGCTTATCTCTTTAAGGGATAACTTGTTTCTAGCTGAACTCTTTACATGGTGATTTGTTGGTAGCTAAACTCTCTACAATTCGATTTGTTTGCAGCTGAACTCTCTACATGGTGGTTTCTTTGTAGCTGAACTCTCTACAAGGTAGCTTCTTCTAGCTGATCTCTCTACAGGATGACTTGTTTCTAGCTGAACTCTCTACAGGGTGATCCTTTCGTAGCTGAACTCTCTACAGGGTGATTTGTTTACATGATGGTTTGTTTGCAGCTGAACTCTCTACAAGGTAACTTCTTCTAGTTGATTTCTCTACAGGGTGACTTGTTTCTAGCTGATCTCTCTACAGGGTGATTTGTTTGTAGCTGAACTCTGTACAGTTTGATTTGTTTGCAGTTGAACTTTCTACATGGTTGTTTCTTTGTAGCTGAACTCTCTACAAGGTATCTTCTTCTAGTTGATCTCTCTACAGGATGACTTGTTTCTAGCTGAACTCTCGACAGGATGATCTGTTCATATCTGAATTCTCTACATGGTAGTTTCTTTGTAGCTAAACTCTTTACAAGGTGACTTCTTCTAGCTGATCTCTCTATAGGATGATTTGTTTGTAGCTGAACTATCTGCAGGGTGATTTGAACTCTCTACAAGGTGATGTTTTCTAGTTGATCTCTCTACTCAGTCTGGATGACTTGTTTCTAGCTGAACTCTCTACTGTGTGATCTGTTAAGTTTCTACCTGATCTCTCTATAGAGTTATATCTTGTTTGTATAGCTGAACTCTTTTACATGGTGGTTTTTTGATTGGTTGCTGAACTCTCTCTCCACGGTGACTTGTTTGTACTACAGAGTGATTTGTTTGTAGCTGAACTCTCTACAGAGTGACTTACTTGTAGCTGAACATTGCATAAAGTAACTTGTTTGTAGCTGATCTAGATGAACTCTCTACTAGGTAGCTTTTTATGTAGCTGAACCCTTTACGCAGTGACTTGTTTGTAGCTGAATTCTCTACAGAGTGACTTGTTGTAGCTGAACTCTCTACAAGGTGACTTGTTTATAGTTGAATTCTCTTCAGTGTGACTTATAATGTTCTGAATCTCTACAGCAACATATTTGTAGCTGAACTCTCTACAGGATGACTTGCTTGTAGCTGAATTGTCTATAAGATTAACTGTTTGTAGCTGAACTCCCTACAGAATAACTTGCAATGCCAAAGAAATTCTATAATGGAGTAAATTATAAACGTAGCTGAATGCTTTATTAGGGTGACTGTTCTATTAGAGTATCTCGATCTCGCATATGTTACACGTAGCTGGCTTTGGAATCATAACTCAGTGGTTTGTAATCCGATTCTTCTGTACTACTGCAAGGACTTTCTATGATAATTATTCCAGCTACACACTGATTTTCAGCTCACTGTTCTAAGCGGTTTGGCTGGTAGGCGTGAAAACTAATAGTTTTTTTATTCATAAAAGTCGATCGCGTAATTGTGACATAGGTTGGGTTTTGTGTCATATCTCGATGGCCTTTAACTGGATTCCTTTTAAACCACAAAAAGGCACTCCTACGATAGTTACTCCATCTACATAGCAATTTTCAGCTCATTCCTTCAAGCGGTTTACCCTGTGGGCGTGACAGACCTTCGACCTTATTTTACGCAGATAATCGGTCATAACTCCGTGAATGTTCATCGGATTCCTACCAAACTTGGTACTGAGATTCGCCTTAATGAGCCCTTTAAGGTTACGGGATACTGTAAACCCCATCTGTACACTATCAATCATTTTTCATGATTAGGGGTTTGATTTTTCTTAATGCGTTGTTATCAAATATTTATGCATTCTTAACTTCTCATAAATCTACATGGAATTCAAATGTTGTTATGGAAACATGAGTTGTCCCCATGCCAAATAGTGAAAACTGTGAACCAAAAATCAGACCAATGAAGAACCACGAGAATTTACTAACAATTCTAAGGTTTGAAGAACATCACTTGTGAGGGACTGACAAGAGGATTTGTGAATAATGTGTATAGTTGCTGAAATATGACTACAATATGGCCTAAAGCAAGACACTGTGGTCACAAAATTAATTTTTAAATTGATATCACAAGCACTAGAAACATTATTTCTAACAAATGGCTCCGTCAGGACCTAGACAAGAAGCCAGACTAGTAGTCTGTTTATACAAAATGTTAACAACTAGTTTGACAGTCCTGATTTTTGGTTCAGGAAAATATCACCATTAGTCAGCAAAACTACGCATGCGCTTACAGGTGCGCCAGTTGCTAAGTGTGTTGTATCTATGTTATCTTGTACTGTTACGTGTGTTTTCTTGTACCTTGTAACTGTCCAGTCAGCACGCTATTATTCTCCCAACAATTTAAGCCTGTTACCAGCTGATACAAAACACAACAACACCAATCCCGCCTTAATTACGTAATAAAATTTTTGTTTGACAGTCGCTCACTATCCCGTAACCTTAAGTGTGCCAAATTTCAGCCCGATCCAAGCACGCATTCGTGTTTTATTGCGGATTTTGCAAAGTGTGCGAAAAGAAGAAGAAGTAGAAGAAGAAGAAGAAAAAAACGAAGAAAAAAAACCCAAACTTTGGCCGCTCGTATCTCGGAAATGGCTGGAGCGATTTTCTTCAAATTTGGTATGTGGACTCCCCTACCTCGCCGGCATTTCTGTAGCAACTTTGGTTTTAATAGGATAAGGAATCACGGAGCTACAAAGGTGTGAAAATCGCGTTTACTTTCTTCCTGTAAATATACTCACGGTGTGGCGCGCCAGCTACTTGGGCCGCACGACACACTACCGTGTGTCTTGATCTCGATCTCGCATTTGCTACACAGAGTTGGCTTTCGAATCATAACTCAGTGGTTTGTAATCCAATTCTTCTATACTACTGCAAGGACTTTCTATGAAGATTATTCCAGCTATACACCGATTTTCAGCTCATTGCTCTTAGCGGTTTGCCTAGTAGGCGTAAAAACTAATACTTTTTTATTACTAAAAATCGATCGCGTAATTGTGACACAGGTTGGGTTTTGTGTCATATCTCCGTGGTCTTAATCTCGATTCCTTTCAAACTACCAAAAGGCACTCCTACGATGGTTACTCCATCTACATAGCAATTTTCAGTTCATTCCATGAAGCGGTTTACCCTGTAGGCGTGACAACAAATCGATCTTGTTTTACGCGAATAATCGGTCATAACTCCTGAACCATTCATCGGATTTGCACCAAATTTGATGCTAGGATGCGCCTTTGGACTCCCTTTCTGTGTGCCAAATTTCAAGGCAATCGGAGCACGAGTTTGCGTTTTATAGCAATTTTTGCAAGTGTGCGAAAAGACGAAGAAGAAGAAAAAAAAACGAAGAAAAAAAACGAAACTTTGGCCGCTCATATCTCGGAAATGGCTTGAGTGATTTCCTTCTAATTTGGAATGTAGACTCCCCTAGCTAGCGGGCAACTCTGCAGCAAATTTGGTTTCAATCGGATAAGCCATCCCCGAGATACAAAAGTGTGAAAATGACGTTTTCTTTCTTCCTGTCAATATACTCACGGTGTGGCGCGCCGGCTTCTTGGGCCGCACGACACACTATCGTGTGTCTTGATACAGTTGATGTAATGCAGTGTGCACACAATTAAAGTGTATGGCTGTGGTTTATACTGTACCTATTGTTACTATCTGTTAGATGAAGTTTGCTACTGTTCTTTTGTTGATGTTGGTTCTAACGTATATATCAAATACTGAGGGACAGCCAGTTTGTACCAAAATTGATCAGTGTTCTTGTAGATTAACTGGTGTAGAACCATCTGGTGTGATTAATTTACATGGAATTGTTAGTGGTAAACATGAACCAGAATTTATAGTTGAAGGAAAATCTGAACAAACCAACCTCTGGTATAATTTCTCCTATAACCCGTGTTTCAATTTCTCTGACTATGGGTGTCCAAATACTGGAATATGTGAGACTCGTAATGGAATGCGATCATATGACTTGGGAAATCTTGACACTGTTGAGTTTACGTATGGAGAGGATAAAAATCATACTGTGGTTGCATTATATAAATCAAAAGACAACACAACTGATGGCAGAGTATCACTAGTAGCTTTGGTGTGTGACGAATCTGAAACAAAGGGAAGATTTGTGTTCAATGGAGAGACGTTTCAACAATTCTATACCTTTTTGCTCTACACTCGATGTGCTTGTCCTGGAAAATGTACATCTTCATTAAGAGAATGTAAAGCTAAGGATTTGTGTAGCTGTGAAATGTCAGATGGAACTGGTACGATTAGCCTTCACTCTCTTGACAATCCAAATAGCCCACTGCAATATAAAGCAAGTCCTATGGATACCTTTCTATATAATCCTTGTTCACCCATGACAAATCCTCAATGTCACAATAACTCACTTTGTGAAGAAAAAGGAGAATCACTTATTCCTTTAGGTATGGCAGTCTATTCAAGATTTGTCTTCAACAACAACCAACTAGGTATACAATATGTTGGAATGAATATTATATCAACTGTGAATTTGATTTGTGATCGCAGCCAAACAGATAAGCCAATCTTTAAAGCACTTAGTGATGGGCACACATTTAATCTTTACAGTGTGTGTGCCTGTCCTAATGGTTGTGGTGCTCCACCATCCAATGGAACATAATATTACCTAAAAGTGCTACTCTGTATCATCTCAAGCTGGTTTCTAAGTATGTGTGTATGCAGTAAACAAACAAGTGTGCAAAATTTTGAACATATTACACAACACGCACTCACACATCAAGGTATGTTGTGTACATGACTATTTTGTTTGTACTGTATTTTATTTCAGGCTGTGTATTTTTAGTTTTATTACTGTACTAAAGCACTAATATATATAATTGTACAGGTTGCACACTGTCACCTTTACATGCTAGCTATTCAATCAATGGATAGAACTAGCCAAATACTGAAGTTAGTTCTAATATTCAATGTATACCACAGGCAACGAATGACAGTCACCAGAAACCTTACTTAGAAAAGCATTACTTTTAGGCAATGAACATGCATTTTGTTTAGAACAAAATTCCATTATAAACATTCAGAAACTTCTGAGACAAGTGATTGATAGCAAACGAATGGAGACAGATGGTCAGCAGACAGGCAGCTTTTCAGTTTCACATAATATATGTAGCTACAATATAGCATAGAAAAATTCCTTGCTGTAGCAATAGTAACTAATGATAACAAAGTATGCCACAGTCCTTGCACTGATTAACCAATAACCACACTTACCACACTTGTTGTCACATGACTATAACTGAACATTACCACCGTATAATAACAACTAGTGCATGTGATTGGCCACACAAAGTCAAGTATGAAGCTGTTGGTTTGTGGCTTAATGAAAATACCATGTGGCCACAAAGGTACTTTTTAAATTTTATCTCACCAGTATGATGAAATTATATTCTCAGAAATAAATTATTGCATGTGCAGCAGGCCAGCCTGCATTTTTCGTTTGACAAGAAAAGTACAGGCTGGCCTAGTGAGACTACATGTGCAGCACAATAGAAGCCCAGGCATCATACAGTGCGATAGTACTGTATTATTAGGGATCATGCATGGAGGTTTTCTCACAAAAAGAATTGACCAAAACCTCACAATATTTTCATGGCATTTTAGTAGTATTGGTCAGGTAAAATCAAGCTGAAAAGTGTCTTCTTCAGAGCGGTCAAAATTGCTTAAATAAGCTGCTTTGGAAATTTTGAATTTTTTATTTAACAGAACTTATACTATCTGATCATGATTATCTGCCACCTGTCTGATTATGCCATTACTCGATAACATTGAGAATATGGGCATGATTTTGCTAGATGTTGCTTAATCCCAACAGGTGCCTTTTGGCATATAGCAGTACATACAGTGCATGCATCATGGACTTACTTTCACCCTCCTTTGTGTCCCATTTCTTTTCTTTAAAGGGAAAGGTGGTAGGGCTTCCCTGTGGTTGACTATCATGTTTATAATGGTAATCATCCTATTTTTCATAGTGACTGGATTGATTGCAGAGGGGTTCTTATACTACATTCTTCAATTTTATATAACGCTGTGTAATGGATGGAACAGAGGCATAATGGCTGCTACACTCTCAATAATTGATAGTTGGAGCACACATGAAATGAGGTTTTCATCCACCGGAAGCTATTATACATGTACAAAGGAAAATTTAGGAATTTTAAGTAGAGATTCCTTCCATACCAGACATGATATAACTCTTCAGGATGTGCCATATTTCCTCAATATTAGATGAATTGTAAAGTGGATTAAGGTCACAATTTAGTAAGTATTTGTTTAATCCATGATAGTCACCTCTGTTAAAGTTAAAAACTTCCTTGATGGTTGAGGATGCACATGCACAGGAAGTTTAAAACTAGTCGTGAATGTTATTAAGTAATGGTGCACTGTCAGTTGGGTCACATGTTCAGCCAGTTCAGGTCTGTTTAGTTTGTTAGTATAAAGTCAAGTATATATATTATGTTGCCACAAGTATGAGTTGACGATTACACTAGACGAAGATGAAGTCACAAAATTTATTTGAAACTGATGAGTCACTGGTGAGAGTTGGCCGGTCGATGTCTGGCAAGTTCAGTCAAAATCATTGCCAAATTTGATCACAGAAAGCTAAATTTGCAAAATTTTCCTGTGAAACCCCCTAGATAAAGCATGTTCCTCATGTTGAGTGTGCTCTCACAAGATACTAGTTGTAGCTAGCTACCAACCAGTTGCCACATTTTTAGCCCCCACTATACAGGTAGATGCCCCACACACATCTTGGAAATTCTAGATCTGTCGCTGTGTTCGGTACTTTTTCGGTATCTCTAGTGCTGGGGGTGCCGGCAAGTCCCGTAAAACAGTAGTGTGATATTTTCCGGGATTGTCTCTTCCCGTCCCATTCCGGAAAGTAGGTATTCCCCGGCTTCCGTTGCGAGAAATGTAGCCTTATAAATGGAGGGAGTATCGTAGATTAGATAACGATAATTTATTGTTTTTGTCTTACGACTGATTGGATCTGAAGGAGGTCTTGCAATGTAAGTTCTAAGTGATGGCCGTACCGTCTACATTGTTTGCATGTGGTAGCTAGCTAGCTAGTACAGTATACGTTGCATCGAATCTTGTGACGAGGGTTAGCGGCACTAGTATACTATAGCTGTCAAGTGATGCGCGAGCATAGCGTATAAAGTGATCAAATAACTCGCTGAAAGAAGGCTTCCAGGCTTCCCGCGGGCTATCATTTCTATGAATCAGTGCTAGGACATGTGAGTGAGCCGGAAGGCTTATAATCTGAATACAGTGAGTCAGAAACATGTAAGCGTATTAAACTATAACGTTCAGTAACGTTCTGCGCGCATGCAAGATTGACTGATGAAGTTGTGGGCCTTGATTTTCACACAGGGCGGGACCCCAATGCCGCGCGGACCACTTTTTCAGCCACGAATTTGCAAAAATAATGATCGAGACTATACTCTAATAACGCAGTCACCAAAATATACTCTAATAGAACAGTCATTATGATACTCTAATAGAGCATTCGGTATACAATATCAACTTTCCAGTGAACCATCTGCATAGTATTGCACAATATGCTAATTAATAATGCATGTAATTTATTAGCAACTACAATCAAAATTGCTTTTGTATCTCAAAGAACTAAACTCACTTTGTATCATGAAAGTAAAATTAGCTACTAGCTATATAAAGGCCATCATTATTAAATTCCTAGCTTGTTTCCCGTCACTGCCCACATCAATTTTTTGATAGCCACACCAAATTTTAATTATTTGATTACAGATCACACGAGCGCACTATTTCATAATAGAAAGAGGCAGAAAGTGACCAAGTTTTAAGGTAAATGCATTAACTGTGCATATAACATAGCAGAAGCCCACCAGAAGGGTGGAAGTCTCTCCAATCTTGTTCAACAGGGTGCATGAGTGGCAGCTTCAAGATCGAGGTACTCTAATAGAGCAGTCAGAGACTGAAATAACAAGAGTCAAGTGTATAATTAATAATCAATAATCACCTCCCGCCTGCATCAGTTTTTGTTCCATTGGGTGACGGGAAACAAGCAATATAATAATGATGGCCTAAAACTGAATTAATTGGTATACAGTAGCACAAAATTACCTGGATATATTCTTGGTGTTGACAAAAAGCAGAAAGACACTGATATGACAGAAGACACCTACAAACCGATAACAAAACTTGAAATATCAATAAACTTAAGTCACTTATAAATACATGCATTCTTTAAACATCGCTTAATGTAGAAATATACTGTAATACCACGCATACAGTAAAGTATTACATGGAATCCAACTGTCATGCAGTTTGGTTTCAATTGTGTAATATAGCAAATACTCACTTCAGAGAAATGAGATTTACCACTGTGCTGATATTATTGGTGATAGCAACCTGTTCTGATGCTGTGCCGGCACACATTAAGGATGCAGCACACATTAAGGATGGACCCATGTGTGTCAAAATTGATGAGTGTTCATGTCATTTAACAGGAGTGGAAAAACCTGGAGTAATTGATTTACATAGCCTGGTTAGTGGTGAACCCTTCCCAACCTTTACAATTGAGGAAAAATCTGAAAAAACTAACAAAACCTACACATATACTTATAATCCTTGTGTAGCTTTTATCCAAAACTTTTGTCCAAGAACTAGTATTTGTCAAGAAGGTTCATTATCATCAGAATCATATGACCTAGGAAATCCTGATACTGTTCAGTTTGTTTATGAAAACAATTCTGTCTTTGCTTTGTACAAGTCTAAATACAAAGATGACCTTGGTTACAACAGATCTTCTGAAATAGAACTGGTATGTGATGAAACTGAAGAGAAAGGAAAATTTGAATACGTTGGAGAGCCCACTGAACGACACTACAAGTTTAAACTTTACACTCGATGTGCTTGTCCTGGGAAATGTACCTCTTCACAGACTGAATGTAAAGCTATTGATTTGTGTAGTTGTGAAATGTCAGATGGAACTGGTACAATTAACCTTCATTCTCTTGATAATGGAACAAATCCACTTAAAGATGAAGTAAGTCCAATGAATAACTTTTTATACAATCCTTGTTCATCCATCACAAATCCTGACTGTAAGGATAACTCATTGTGTGAAGATGTGGGAACAATCCGTCTTCCTTTGGGTGAAACATATTCCGCAAAATTTATGCAGAATAATACTCAAATTAGCATACAATATACTGTACCAAATGTAGTTACGTCAACTGTTAACTTGATTTGTGATCACAACCAGAGAAATAGACCATTCTTTAAAGCAGTTGGTGATGGATACACATACAATCTCTACAGTGTGTGTGCCTGTCCTAATGGTTGTGGTGCTCCACCATCAAATGGAACATGTGACCAAACTGACGCTTGTACCTGTAAGAGCACTAGTGATGGTGCAGTGATCAACCTTCATGATCTAGACAATCCATATACACCGTTGACTGCAGAAGACAATGAAGGTTACTTTTACTACTACAATCCTTGTAGTGGAGTAAGACTACAATTCACTTCAGGAAAATGCAATGGAGTAGCTGCCTGTCAATATGATCCCTACCATGACGTGTACTATGACATTGGAAATATTGGCCCCGAAATACATTACAATGCTACCTCAAAGTCTTTTACATTTCATTATACTGGAGGTCAAGGAAATCGTTCTTTTGATGTGAGGATGATATGTGATCCTAATGTTGCCAGTACAATACTTTTGCCAGATGATGATATACCTAAAGGTGTTACTATGTATCCTCTTAAGCTAATTTCCAAGTATGCATGTCCACAGTGAACATTTGAACTTTTGTCCATGTTTGTAACTGGATACATGGCTACACCAAAGTTTGTTTAGTTGCTTGTAATGTACTTATAATTTAGTTTCATAACTGCATGTATGTTTATGCATGGTATTGTAATAATACTGTACTAAAAGTTAGTCTACCTATGCAGCTAATGCTGATACATGTTGCATGAACTCATTGCAACTACAATGGAAGCTTTGTATACAGTTTATCTATACTTCACTCCATATTTTGTGTCACATGACTTTCACTGAATAATAAAATAAAACCTATTTTAACAAGTTTGGCCACACAAGTCATGTTGTGGTTCGGTGAAGTCATATTATGATCACAAAGGTACTTTTCCCACATGCTCCATCATGTGTGCCAGCACTGCAAAAACCTGGGCATGTGGGCACATCAAGACTCAAGGTAGCAGGCCCACAACCAAGACTACTGAAGGGGAGCTCTACTTTGACATGGTAGGTAATTATGCATGGGGGTCTGGGAGCTGTACCCTCAGACTCTGTGAAGCTAGCATCTGCAAGTTTCTCAACTCCCTGCTGCAGCAGCAACCAGTCGTGACTGTATGGTGTTATGTACCAAGTGTATTTTCTAGTGTCTGAATGTAGTGAAAGAGCAGGAAAATAAGCTCCCACATGCGTCATAATTATGTATGTTATCACGTGACACAGGGTATATAAGGGTAGAACAGTGGAACCTCTCTTAACAAACTCCCTAAGTTAAGGACACAATAGAAAAAGCCTCCATAATAAGGACAAAAATTTGCCCCCTCCCCCCCCCCCCATGTCTGGTCAATTCATTTTTATCTCTGAAAGAGGAAAACCTCTATATTACAGCAAAATATGACCAAAAATTCTGGGTCACAAAATGTCCATAATAGAGAGGTTCCACAGTATGGCGTGTTTTAATTCAATCTAAGCCACATGTACAATTTTAGTAGGTTGGCTCCCTCCCTCCATTAGTTTCCTTAATAGATTGTGCAGATAGATGGAGATTGGACGATTAATTGAACTGTTTTTGTTGTATTTTTTGTCACATATTATGCACACAAGAAGGTGGAGCTTTTGGGTTTTTCCCTGGTGGTAAAAAGAAGCCACCAGGGTTTTTCCTAGAGCAGTACTGGGCTGGGTTGCTCTGAATTTTTCTGTTACTCTTATTATTATTTCTGCTAGCCCCTACCCTGTTTTTTCTCGTCCATGGTTGTAGTTTATTAGGCATTGTTTCTGTATGCAGTGTAAGTTATGTTTTGTGGATGTTTTAATATTTTGTGGATAATGAAAATAGCCAACCTCCTGTGGTGGCACAACCCAGTTAGTGGATGGGAATAGCATGCGAGGGTGTAAGGGTATGTATGTTGTGGGAGGTAGTACGACTTGCTTTTTACTATACCAATTCTTGCATAATTATGCTACAGTTATTTTCTTTGAGTACCTTGTTGCATACAGCTCATCACCTTGTATTAATGTATTAATTGTGTTTATTCAGGCCTATATACAGCTACACCCTTATGAGTATCATGTCTAGTGTAAAAATGCATATAAATTAAATACAGTGTAGCTCCTCAAAAAGGGTGTGCTTGGACACCTAGGTCACCTGGACGTTTGTCCATGTTCCCCTTTGTATTATATACATGTAGACACCCGAAATCAGGAATAAAGAATGGTCCCCAAGTGTCCAGAATAGAGTGTGCACAGTTTCACAACTATTATGAGCACTGAGGATAGTCTGAGGTCAAATAAATACTAGTATCTACTATCTACACTGTGTGTGCCTGTACAGGATAAAAGTTTCACCAAGGTATTTTTGACATTGCATGCCATGCTCTTTCAGCATGATGCATTTACCACAGCCTACCTGAAGTCTAACAAGTCCTATAATATTATGCAGTCTAACACACTTTTTGCATACATGTAAATGGCCTCAATGCATGGAAATCCGTAAACAAATACTGTTTACCTGGCAATCGGCAGTGGTGTATTTATCAGTATATAATTGACTGAAATATATATATATATATATAAAATGTAACATATATACACATAATACTTGTATGGGTGTGGGAAAGCAGCTGGTAAATTGCACTATGCACAACCAGACTGCTTAACTTATGCTGATCAGATTTTACTGGCCAAAAATGTTGCCCAAAAACCAGCTCACAATACCATCCTGGTGCCTTGGTAGTATTGGGTAGGTATAACCAAGCCCAAAAGTGCCTTCAGCACCACCCTAAATGCTTCTAATAATAGACTGTTATATACAAAATTAAAAAGAAAATTCAATGGCATTTTCTAGTTATGTACTGCCTGCCTGCCTGCCTGCCTGCCTGATGCTGTCAGACAAGCATAACTCAATAATGGCTAAGGCTACGGACTTACGTACTTTCCCACCCCCTTTCAGAAACTTTTCATAGTATTACTTGCACACTTATTAAACATAGCTAGGCATCTTAATAAGGCCACTTATTGTTAATTTATGTTTTGGATCAAAAAGTTAGCCTAAACCAATGTGGGCTAGCTAACTACACAAGTTTATTTGCTATATACAAGTATGAAGTATCCTGTGCATTTTACAAATGAGTTGTTTTTGTTTACAGCAGGGGTGGATATAAAGGAGGGGGATAGAAAAAGAAGGACTTTGTTCTTAAATCAATGGGAGTTGTCAAAATTAATTATAGTTGTGGGTTTAAATTAAAGCTGTGAAAGCAAAGCACTGTAATACAACAGTCAATTTCAGGGTGCACTCTTGTGCTTTGTAAAACCAGTAATCCTTGCACTTTGCTTTCATATACATTTATCTAACAACAGCAACAGAAAAAGCAACAAGCAATGACTGCTTACTAGTTTGTGTGCTTGCTGCTTGTTATGCTCTATACTGAAAGTGCTGCTGCTGTTGTTGCTTGCTTGCTGCTACCCACTACTTCTGACTGCTGCTACTTACTTGTGATTGCTGCTACTGTTGCTGCTTGCTAGCAGCAGCAAGTAAGCAACAGCTGAAGAACCTAGTGGTATGCAGCAGACTATGATTCAGCAAGCATCATTTTAATGTTAGACTTACAATGTTGTATTTTATGGATTTCATAGGCACTAAAATGGTATGTTTGTGCATCTAATACTTTTGCATGGGACTGAAGTGCTACCAGTATATGTAGGTAATGTGTAATTTCAAGTGTGGTCTCATAAAGAGTTTCTGCAGCTTCAAAGTTTACAATGTGTTATGGAAAAAAAAGTGAGGTAAACACAACTTAGTTCACTAGATCCCATCAGTTGAAGTGAGCGATTAATTACCTCTTTTATCAAGAACATTGGCAGCTTCACAGATCCAGAATCACAAGCAAGTGCAATAAGCCTAAGCAAATGAATAGACTGACAGGATGAGGAAAATGTCTAATCCGTTTGTGCATGAACCAGTTTAAGTTGTGTCACACGAAGACCCTGATGTGTACTTTTTCAATTTTCATCCCTTTACAACTGTTGTTTTATAAAGCAGATATATATATATATATATATATATATAGTGTATTCCAGTTCCTGTTGTGTGATAGGGTTTATACAAAAAGTTTGGCCCAGGGGTACACATGATCATACTGGTAACCAAAATTTAAATAAAAAAGTATCTTTGTGATCACATAATGACTTGAGCCACAGACATGAGTTGAGCCACAGGCATGACTTGCAGCTATATACTTTAAGCACATTAAATTAAGCTTGTTGTTGTAACATTCAGTCAAGTCATGTGACACAGACAATGCAGTGAAAACTGAAAGTATTCAGATCAATCTGTTCCATTCTACCATAGTGGTCATACAAAACTTTAATTGCCATTTTTGTAAACATTTGCAATGGTTAGCTATATTATAACATTTGCTATGTAAGTAGCTACAATAACCAACATTGTAATATATTTATGCAGTTTGAAGTAAATTACTAGCAAAAGTGGTCACTCAACATACTTTGATATACGTACATAATAGCAACATCCAGATAGTGAACAGCAGTTCAAATGTTTGTTCGCTGTGGACATGCATACTTGGAAATTAGCTTAAGAGGATACATAGTAACACCTTTAGGTATATCATCATCTGGCAAAAGTATTGTACTAGCAACATCAGGATCACATATCATCCTTACTTCAAAAGAACGATTTTCTTGACCTCCAGTGTAATGAAATGTAAAAGACTTTGAGGTAGCATTGTAATGTATTTCGGGGCCAATATTTCCAATATCATAATACACACCATGGTAGGGATCATACTGACAGGCAGCTACTCCATTACATTTTCCTGAAGTGTTCTGTAGTTTTATTCCACTACAAGGATTGTAGTAGTAAAAGTAACCTTCATTGTCTTCTGCAGTCAGTGGTGCATATGGGTTGTCTAGATCATGAAGGTTGATCACTGCACCATCACTAGTGCTCTTACAGGTACATGAGTCAGTTTGGTCACATGTTCCATTTGATGGTGGACCACTGCAACCATTAGGACAGGCACACACACTGTAGAGATCATATGCTTTTCCCCCACCAATTGCTCTAAAGAATGGCTTATTTCTTTGGTTCTCATCACAAAACAAGTTCACAGTTGCAGTATTATTATTTGGTCCAGTATATTGTATGCTAAGTTGATTGTTATTCTGTACAAATTTTGCAGAATTTGCCATACCTAAACCCACAAGAGAATCTCCTTGTTCTTCACACAATGAGTTACCCTTACAGTCAGGTATTGTGATGGGTGAACAAGGATTGTATAGAAACGTGTTGGTTGGACTTGCTTTATCTCTCAGTGGATTTGTTGCATTATCAAGGGAATGAAGGTTAATTGTACCAGTTCCATCTGACATTTCACAACTACACAAATCCTTGGCTTTACATTCAGTTTGTGAAGATGTACATTTTCCAGGACAAGCACATCGAGTATAGAGCTTGAACTTGTAGTGCCGTTCAATGGGCTCTCCAACATACTCAAATTTTCCAGTCTTTTCAGCTTCATCACATACCAGTTCTATTTCAGACGATCTATTGTAACCAAGGTCATCGTTGTATTTTGACTTGTAGAATGCAAAGACAGAATTGTTTTGGTAAATAAATTTAACAGTGTCAGGATTTCCCAAGTCGTATGCTTCCACTAACATCGGATTCTCTTGACATATACTAGTTGTTGGACAGAAGTTGTAGTCATAGGTAGAACACGGATTATAAGAGTACGTGTAGGATATATTAGTGTGCTCAGATTCTGCCACAATGATAAAGGCTGGTTTAGGTTCACCACTAACCAGGCTATGTAAATCAATCACTCCAGGTTGTTCAACTCCAGTCAAGTGACATGAACATTCGTCAGTTTTTATACACACAGGTTCATCCTTAACATGTGGCACAGCATCAAAACATGTTGCTGTCACAAAAATATCAGTACAGAGACTAATCTCATTTCTCAGAGTATTGTGTCTGCTATGTAATTGATATAATATGCCAAAATCAATTGACAACTGTATAGCATATGACTTACACGTCATTAAGTACTATACTGTATGTAATGCACTTTGTCAAGCAATGTTTAAGGATAGACATTTTAATCTAATTACTTGTATTACCGTATCCGAGTCAGTTAATACAGGTTTTCTGTCATTCAAGTCAGTAACTTAGGACTAAATGTTTCCTTAACTTCTAGTAATACCAAGCGTACAGTGTATACTTGTATGATACACTTCAGTAAGTTTGTTTTTGAAAACTGGACATCCTAATTTTTATTAACTATGTACTTTAAATTGTGTTAGGACCCAATTAAAATGCTTGGTCCAAACAATTACTGTCAACATTTTAATAAAATTATCATGCATACTGTAACCAACTTATCAAATCTGGTTTTTTGTTATTTGATTTGCAATCTATATTATTCCAGATATAGTACCAAGAGTAAATAATGAACTCTTGATAGTACTTATATGTAGCTATAAAGTGATTCTGTATGTGACATCAATGAACCAATTATTATCAGTGTTGTACTGTCAATCAACAAACAAGTTGCAATAAATTTATGATATAGCTTTGTCTTTGTGAAATAAATCAATTTATCATCATTTAGATGTTTGTATGCGAAAGTTCCAGTAAGCTGCTCTGGTTTGGTGCTTTGCTGTCTGTTACATTGTTACATGTACATAATATAATTATTTGGAAATGGCAAGAACCACTTAAGGTTTTTAAAACAAGTAGAAAAATATACCATGAAATATCTATGTTTTTGTTGAAATACGAAAGGTGAAATTGCCCCCATGAAATGTACCATGTATGGGACATGAAACGCCTATGAATTTCAGAACTTCATGGTATTTTCATGGCACTGCAGAGATTTCATGGGTGTGGTACCCATTAAGAATTTTCATGTGTATTTCATATGCTGTCTCTATATAATACACAGTGAATATAGTGGCTATAGCCTGTATACATTTTTCAAAACTACCTGTAACAGTATTTTATAATAACAAACTGGTGGCTACAGTCTGCTGGGGCATATCCAAGACAGCCAGGGCTTCCAATAGTGCTATATGGTAATTCACAGATTTGGAAGTCTAAGAGATGCAGCCCCCAGTTGTTGACAGGTTAAAATACACAGATTGTGAGATTTGTGGATGATAAAAAAGAATTATCTACCAAGAGATACCTAGTCTGGAGGTTTTTATAGTATACGTTCAGATTTGCATTGCAGACCTGTGTTATTTTCAAAAAACGCTTAACTCCTTTAACCTTTGAATTTTATTTAGTTTTATTAAGCGTTAAAGTATCTGAATGTATTAGCTAATGAGTGATTTCTGCTCCAAATACAACTTAAACTAGGAAGAAAGCTCAGATGTGTGAATTTTGTGATCTAAAGGATGGCTTATAGTAACAGATTGTAATAACAGATGTGACAAAACCTGCAGCAGATCATTAAAGGAGCCTGAATTGACGGTTGTTGACATAACACAGAGCAAACAAAGCCATACCTCACAAGTTGTAGTTGTATGGCACTTTTGTAACAAGGGAGGTGTAGAGCTATAGCTACAACATACGTATGTGCAGATTAAGATTGTTCTATAGATGGTGTTCACAATCATTCATGTTTCAGCTACACCTTGCTTAAATCCATGTTCTATTCATTTTTGTTTTGTCACATTGCAATACAGTTTGATAGGTCCACTTCAACTTAATAGCTGTTTCATTGGGGAAAATCTCTTGAGTATTATAGGGTCACAGTAGGTCAGTATGTGAATAAAATGTAAACAGAAATTAGTACAACGGGAGTGCAGAAATTAAAAGTAGGTATCTCAATGAAGTTATATTATAGATCATTTCCAGCCATATAGATACATACGTAGCTACTGTATACTTGCATAGTACATAGTCAAATGGATTGGAAGGGCTATGAGGCTTCTGTGTTTTTATAGTGATATTATAGCTAGATATTTATAAGGATTAATTTTTATTCACAACAGTGTGGTTCAGTCAAGCCTATAAAAGAGCTGACATTTCTTATATAACAATATCAAGAGTTCATAATACAAAAAAAAGGAGAGTGTCCAACTTCCAATATAGCCTGTATAAAGTCACTGTGTCAATTCTGTCATGTTCACCTTTGATCAACACTTCCATTGGTGATATACAGAACTGTTGATTAGTGCTTATTGGTGTTAGCCTTTAATCTGTGAACAGGCTAGAGGTGTTACTTGGCACAGTGTGTTTGCTGACTGCATTCCAGTTGGACACTCTCTCCTTTTTTTGTATTATGAACTCTTGACAATATGGTAAGTTATGGGACATTCATCACACTGTAAGTTGAACATTAGGCTATTACATGTTTCTTTAATGTTGACGAGCTCTAGATGCTGGAATTGCGTAGATATTTAGACAGTGTGGTAGAGATAAATATATCTGTTGAGAGTGATGATAATTTGACACTGAAAGCACGAAGAATCTCAGGACTCTTGGCTATCTATATATATAGCTATAAGTATGATCAATTGGTAATAATACTACGTATATTTGTGGTCTGTGCTCTTCAGCTATATTCTGCAGTCATTACACTTCTGGATGATTACCTACAGTACACTCAATCCAGTTAGAACGGGGCACTTGATAAAGAGAGAAATCATGTGCTACATGTTTCCAATGGCCTGACTGATGTATAGTTTTTATACTTCAAAACATATATATACAGCAGACATAGTCAAAGCCAGTCTAGCAATAATGCAAACTCTGCCAAGTTCATCGGTTCCAACTTGATTTCCTGTTTCCCATCCACCACCTACAGTCAAGTCGAAGATTCCTATTACCGATGTGATAACACTGCTGACACGTAAGCTGACACTGTTGGCTTTTACTGAGCCTGTACAGTATGCAAGAATAACCAGGAAATAATTGAAGAACACGAATATTTAGATCTGACAGTAACCATGCAGATGCAGGCAGTGGACAGGAAACATAATTTATTTGGAGTGGCCTAAAATTGCTTTTTGGTAGTAAGCAACTGCAGTATAGATTAGAAGCTTGAAAGCTCTTGTCTGCAGCATTTGTGGTTATGAGACCCACGCAAAATGTTGAAATACAATTAAATTGCCAGGTGATATTGTAAGAAGACCAATACTTTCCTGGTTCATCACATACTGTAGCAGTGTGATTTGACAGCAGTGTTCTCTTCACTGCTGTACTTAGTGTACTATGTGCCTTAAATTTACTTTTCCATATGTCTGTAGGACTGGAATGATGGACTGGAATAGAATGGTGGAATGGAACGGTACTTAGGTAATTTCAATTAGTCGTCATCTCCTTATAAAGACCATTTTAATTAATGTTTAAAGTGCTGCTATCTTGTTGTTTTAGAGTGTATCCCCATAGGATGTAAAGTCAGAGTGATATATGATTTGTAATACAGCAATATTGCATGCAAATACAAACATGACATGTTCATGAAGCTAGATCTAAGGACTAAAGGAGCCAAGAAATGAATGTCAATACCGGCAACTAACTATAAGTTATAAAAATTTGGTCCTTTATCTTTGACTCGCTGCATTCCTAATTAATTCCCTGTAACTTTAATTGGCTAGTGTTTTGGCCACCTTTTTTCTCCTCTTAGTACAATGACTATTGGAAAAGGTACTAATTTACTAGCCAATTAGTGAATTATGCAGTCAGACTGCACGAGTCAATGATAAACGATCAATGTTACACAGATTATTGTAAATTATAGTTAGTTGCCAGTATTAACATTCATTTTTTGGCCTCACCAGATATTAGCTCCTAGTTTTAGTTGTCAGTTACTTTTAGTTTTGTGAACACATCTTTTTTGTACAGCCAAGCTGTTTTTGTATGGGTGTATTATTGTATCATAAATCAGATATCACCCTGGCTTTTCTAGGCATAACATATGGGTGCACAATTCATTGATAAGACTGTCCTATAGTGGTACACTCAAAAATAACAACTTAGACATTAACGTTAAATGGTCTTTATAAAGAGGCAGTCTTTGTTAGAAGGTGGTCTTTGTAAAGAGGTGAGCACTATGTGAAATTACCTAATTGCCATTCCATTCCACCATTCCATTCAAGTCCATTCCATTCAAGTCCATTCCAGTCCATTCTACCATTCCATTCCATTGAATCCAGATGCCCTGAAATACTGGCTACCACTTTACAATGAAATGTACCACCCTCTAGGCTCTATAAATGGTGATTAAATGGCTCAACAACCTAATAAAACATTTTATCTTGATAGTTCAAATTTCCCATGATACCCTAGGAGTTGTCATTTTACATCAGGGGAGGTAGGTCATGACATCACAATGATTGCGTGACGTATGTGTCCTGTACATTTTGCCATAGAGTTTCGTTGTAAGGTATAGCGCTATATTTATTGTCAGAAATAGTAAGTCACTAGTATAGAAATCGTTTTAAGTACCTAGCCCCACCTAACCCCAGCAAAACTATGGTGATTTTTGCAATAGGGAATTATTTAGAATAAATACTAACTTTATTTTCGGGTACCTGTATTATTGTTCGCTGTATTCTTAATCGCTAGTAGTAAATTCAATCAACTTCGGCATCTACAATTATGCAAGAAGCCGGTACATTAAGTTTTGCAGCATGTAATTATCAATGGACTCAATTCACTTACGTAAGATCGTACGCGTTATGACATCATGACCTACCCCCCTGATTTTACATTAACATACATAGCCAGAATGCACAAGTTTCCAACCCACAATCAAAATTTTCAGGCATGTATATGGCTTGGGTGATTGATCACCAGCACAGCTGGCTGGCCTGCTACTGAAATGTGCATATTAGCTGCAACTTTGAGCGTTCCTGTTATGTATGTCCTCATTTCTCGAGCACGGGTATAGAAAGTGTGAATTACTAGGATCAGAATTGGAAAGAAAATGAGTAAACATGAAAGATTTTAGCTGACTTTTGATGGGGGTTGATTGGCTGATTTAGATTGATGATCGGTAAGACATTCTATATAGGCGAGAAATGCTTTTGAAATATCAATGTCTAGTAGCATTGTTCAAAGATAGTGTGTTTATTTTCTGAGCTTTGCCAAAATGTGTGGTTCCTGAGAAAAAGGTTATGTAATTGTTGACATTAGTACTGACAGTTGGATTCTTTAAGGATTTGATGAGGAATAGTATATCAGAAGTCTCATAATGATACATAAAAGAGAAGAATTTGAGTTTGATTAATCATTGTCAATAGTCACTGGTAAAATAATTCAGGTTATTTTTAGCTGCACAATATTGAATTCTCTTAAGACAGTAATGTGATAAGGCTGCCAAATGGAGAACAGCATGTTAAAACAGATTGTACTAGTAATACTGTAAGTAGAGTTTGTTTTTGATTTTGAATGGGTGAGATGATTTAAAAATATGACGGATGAGTTCTAAGGCTCAGTACACTTTGGTTGAGATGTGAGTATAATGATTTCTCCATGAAAGATAGCTAGAAATGATGATTTCAAGGTCACGGTGACTATCTAGCTTGGGGATTTCATCCCAGTCCAAAGTCAATTATTACTGCCTGACCAGGGGCGGATCCAGAGTTTGGAAAGAAGGGGGGCACCTTGCTGAAAAAATTTGAAGAGCAAAAAAAAAAAAAAAAAGGTCACAACAATAATAGCTAGTTATCCTTTACCAAATATACTCTATCACGTATGTTATGTAAAATAAAATCCTTATTTATAGCTTCATAGGTAAGCTACACTGCCTCATGAACAGTGTGACTGCTTTATTAGAGTAATTGACTGCTCTATTAGAGTATCTCGATCTTGTATGCAATTTCTTGAGGGGGGGGGGGGGGGGGGGGCATTTGCCCCAAATGCCCCATCCTGGATCCGCCATTGCTGACATAGGCCATTTGTCAGGCAAATATCATGCCTGGCCGACCACAATGGAACCTGCCTGACAAAATATCAGATCAAAATACAAAGAAGTATCCCAAGGTTGTATAGTTATTTTAGTGAACACAATAATGATTGTACCATTATACATACTAAGGTAAGTAATTCTATTGATGTATTCCCTGAATGCCAAATTGTGTAAAGCAGCAGTGTATCAATGTCAGGTAAAGCTTAAGTTTGCCTGACATTTTCACTGGGGTTTTTAAAAAAATTATAATTGTCTCTGCAGTCAATATAGTAAGTGGTGTTCATTGTGGATCTGAGAGATAAATGTACACACTTTTGGTGGGGCTAAAAGATAAAAGCAAGATGGTAAAAGCCCATCTAAGAAGCTTATTAGCATCTCTGTGTTGGCCTCACACAATCAGAACACAGCGAAGTAAAGACTTTTTATAGGGAAATCCCTGGAAAAATAATAGGACCAGAAACACAGCTTTGAGCTAACCAGTAGTTACTGTGACCAGAATTAACATATATAGACAATAGTAGCACTTAGCAGTGAGGGAAACTGGACTTATATGCTGATGGAGCAGCTAAAAGAAATAGCTGCCAGGATAAGAGTTTAAGTGTACCAATTTACGGTTCAGTTATACTGATAACTCATAAGAGCAGCAGATGAACAACACATGATGACAACAGATATGTACATACACTCAACCTAGCTTTAAGGCATTGGCCCAAAATCATCAGCATGGCAAATTCATTAACAGTATTAGCTATGAAACACTTAGTTTACAGTGTTATACCAAAATAATTGTACAGGAAAATTTGAGGGTGAAAAGACTGGAAAAGAGTCCTCATGTTGTTCTAATGGTGATATATCGTGTTTGATGTCATATCAACAGCACAATGATATGAGCTATAGCAGATAGTTAGGGGTTAATAACATGCACGTGCAAATATAATTCTGCATTGCAAAGTTGGGCACAATGATACTTAGTCATGCATTGATGATTATTTTCACTATAGCTACAGTAGCAAGAGTATTGTATAGAAAGTTTGCAGTCAGTATATGTAGTTAGTGAGCTGGGAGGATTACAAACATATTGGCTATAGGGCAACTAACAAATACACACCTAAAATATGTGGTAACTTCATCTGTAGCAGCAGCAGCAGCAGCAGCAGCAGCAGCAGCAGCAGCAGCAGCAGCAGCAGCAGCAGCAGCAGCAGCAGCAGCAGCAGCAGCAGCAGCAGCAGCAGCAGCAGCAGCAGCAGCAGCAGCAGCAGCAGCAGCAGCAGCAGCAGCAGCAGCAGCAGCAGCAGCAGCAGCAGCAGCAGCAGCAGCAGCAGCAGCAGCAGCAGCAGCAGCAGCAGCAGCAGCAGCAGCAGCAGCAGCAGCAGCAGCAGCAGCAGCAGCAGCAGCAGCAGCAGCAGCAGCAGCAGCAGCAGCAGCAGCAGCAGCAGCAGCAGCAGCAGCAGCAGCAGCAGCAGCAGCAGCAGCAGCAGCAGCAGCAGCAGCAGCAGCAGCAGCAGCAGCAGCAGCAGCAGCAGCAGCAGCAGCAGCAGCAGCAGCAGCAGCAGCAGCAGCAGCAGCAGCAGCAGCAGCAGCAGCAACAGCAAATTTCCAGTTTCTGCACGTCAGGTATCAAGGGAGTTAGAGTAGGTACGACCAGTGGGGCCAGAGCCTCACCACTTTTTGGCTCAGTGAAATAAAAAAAATTAAACTTGATGAAGCCAAACTAAAAGTAGTTAACATGTAATATTTGGCATCAATTTAATAGCAATAATGGACAGAAACAACATTAATCTAACCTGTCTTTCACTCAGAACAGCTACACGTCGACTTCGTCCATATTGAATGTCTCTAAAAATAATTACCGTTATACTACCTTTGGCTTTGTTTCTCTTTGTAGCTGCTTTGGAAACACTTCTTATATACCGTTTATTAATAGACTCAAATGATAAGGTTAGGAGTTAAACAGTAATATGGAGGTGCTTTTTGGTCAGTCTCCATTGAACACTTGCACACAGTACTACAACCAAAGAGTGCCTCCAAATAGCATCTAAATGCAATTTTAAAAATTTCCGGGGGGAATGCCCCCAGACTGAGCCTTACCACTTTCACTTTTACCCTGACCTCGACTCTGACGCCCCTTGGTATTGACTACTGTTTCCTCTGAATGGCTATTCCGGGCTATTCCGGGCTATTCCATACGATTGTAAATGGTCTTGCTTTGGCTCTTGCTAACTATACATACAGGCTGTGCACCACCCGTATATTCATGCAGGACCTTTCGCTGGATATTAATGCCCAGCGCAAGGTCCTGCGTGTGGCAGGGTCTTCATTAATACAAGTTTTATCTTAGCTAGCCACTCACTGAAATTATAATGTTTTTATCCTTTTCCTCTCGTTTTTCCTATCGGGGTGGCGCTTATCGATTAGAGATTATAAGCGCCCCCTCCGGAGAATGGGGTCGCTTATAATCTCTAATGATAAGCGCTACCCCGGAGAATGGGTCTGCGAGGACGAGACTAGTGCAAGCCCATGGGTCATGTCACGTTTCCTAAAAGTCTCTGCATGTGCTATGGCAGCACGTGAAAGTGCTATGCCTATGGTATATGAAGTGCTATTAAACTTTAAAAAATAGCACTTTTGTTTAAAACTGATAAGTGCTATGGTATAGCACTGTAAATTGCTAAATTTTGACTGTTCTGGTCAAAAAAAAGCACCTCTTTAGGTGCTACCATAGCACTTTTGTGTCAACTGTGTGGATTTAATTTTATTGTGGATGATGCATGGAATATTATTTGTATTCATGAAAGCGGATGCATACAAATAGCTATTCCTTATATCAGTAGACAAATTCAAGACAAATTGCGCACGCATGCAAGTGACAACTCCACTTAGGAGGTATATAAGCTTATATTATTAAGACTATGTAGTTAATGCAACTTTTTCGGTATCGATAAAATATCGATAATGTATCGTTTCTATGTCACATGACAGACTACAAAAAAAAAAAAAAAAAAGCGAATCGAAACCTAGAGGGGTTTGAAGCGAGTGACGATCGAGCTTGCAAAGTGAGTTTATCTGTGACGTTTCAAGTTTGTACTGACGTCAGTGTTTCTGTTCGAATCGCGTTGAGTGGGTCGTGACTGTAACTCTGCTTTAGCGTCGTGGAAATATCCGATATATATAGCGGTCGGCTTGATGTGACCGAGCCTCTTGCAAAGCCTACGATCACGCGCTCACGACCCACGCGCGATTCAAACACTATAGCTACTGCAAAGTTTATAGCTATGCATGCCGGCGCGCATACATGTGATAACCCAGGACGAGCGTATTATTATTATTTGTGTGTGCTGTCACAGTGCAGAAATCAATGTGATTATAACGCACAGGTGTGATTGTGATAATTATCTAAGAGGATACAAAACTGATAGTGTGTGGCGGAGTTGACTATATGAGGGGGGATTGAGTTCCACAGTTTGATTGTCGAGGGGAAAAAGGAAAATTTAAAACTATCAATTCTAGTATCTAGTTGGTTGAAGTAGTTTTTTTATTTTATTTTTATTTATTTTTTATTCCGGCCCTAATGGCACTCCCATCCTCCCCGATCTCTAGCTAGAAGTTAAACCTAATTTAATTTATAAATGACAAAAAGCAGAAGAAAGAAAAAGCAGCTAAACCTACAGAGCCTACACAGGCCTACAAAAACACCGCATGGACCGCCAGCATACACACAGCAAAACCCCCGGACAGGGGCCTTAACAAGAAAGCCCTGCAGACTACTGACCAAACTGCAGGAAGTGGGAGCATGAAACAGCCATTTCTCAAGAAGGGTGGAATAGGAATCAAATAATCATTTGGAATACACACCAGGTTGTTAGTGATTTTATACATCATCTGTAATTTGTTTCTGTTCCTCCTGCTTTTTAGGGTAGGTAAGTTAAGATTTTCTAACATTAATGAAACACTTGAGAATCTAGAGTAGTCCTTGTAACATAACCTTGCTGCTGATCGTTGAACCGCTTCTAGAAGATTTGTGTTGGTAGATGTGTGGGGGTCCCATACAGGAGAAGCATACTCTATTATCTCACCATAGCTTTATAACAGTCAAGTTTGGTATTAACAGGACAGTGGTATAAGTTGTGATGTAAGAAGGCATTGACTTTGGTGGCTTTGCTTGCCATCTGCTTTATATGTTCATTCCAAGAAAGGGTCTGGTCAAAAATTAATCCGAGATATTTGGCATGGGTGACTTCCTTTATTGAGTGGTTGTCAATATAATAGATGTTAGGTATGATGTTCTTTTTGTTAGAAATCCTTAAAAATTTACACTTCTTAGGATTAAATATCATCTGCCATTTGTGTGAGAAGATCAAGATCTCTCTGTAATACATAACAGTCTTCTATGGAATGTATGTTACGGTAAAGAATAACATCATCAGCATATAGTCTAATCTTGCTTTGTACTTGTAAAGAGATGTCATTAATAAATAAGAGAAATAACAAGGGGGCTAACACAGTGCCCTGTGGAGCACCAGAAAGAACATCAGATGAAGAGCTTTGTTTATTATCAAGGATTACTCTTTGTGAACGGTTACTAAGAAAATTCTTAATCCATGTAAGTGGAGTGCCTCTGATACTGTAGTGATGTAACTTGTAAAATAGTCGGGAATGGGGAACTTTGTCGAAATCTTTGTAAAAATCCAACAGTAATACATCACATTGTCCTCTTTCATTCAGACACTGGGCAAAGTCATGTGTTGTTGTAATCAGTTGAGTTACACAGCTCCTATGCTGTCGAAATCCATGCTGTTGCTCTGTTAAAACTTGATGGCAGTCTAAATGTTCAAATATGCAAGAGTATAGAACATGTTCTAGTATTTTGGAGCAAATACAAGTTAGTGAAATTGGTCGGTAGTTGCTGGGATCATCTTTTTTACCTTTCTTGTATATAGGGACAACTGAAGCAGATTTCCAATGTCAGGTAGCGACCCCTGGTTCAACGAGGCCTGGAAAATCAAACATAGGGAAGGGGCAATCTCATTTGCAACCTCTTTAAGGAAGTAGGATGGTAGGTTATCAGGACCCGCAGCCTTATATGGTTTTAGATTAAGCAATAGTTGAGTGATACCTTCTAGGTGTATGTGGATTTGTTGGATATCAGGAAGCGGTTCACCTTCAAGAGTGGGAATGTTAGATGAATCATCTTGAGCATAAACTGATAAAAAGTAATCAGCGAATGCATTCGCTTTGGATAATGAGTCAGTGTGGGTTTCTCCTCTGTAGTTAATCGGGCCAATATTAGTTTGGTCGAGCCGCCTGCTTTTAATAAAGGACCACAATTTCTTTGTGCGATTGTTTTCTGCATCAATAAAGCTAGATATGTAATTGTTAAAGGCCTTACGACACTCTCGTTGCATAAGTCTTTTGATGTCATAGTAAGATGACCAATCATCTCGGTGATTTGTCAGTCATGCATGATTGTACGCTCGCTGTTTCCTATGAGTGAGCCGTTTGACATGATTAGTGATCCAGGGTTGATGGAATTTTGATGAGGAAGTTTTGGTTGGTATTAACTTCAGACAATAATCACAAATGTCAGCAAATTTGTTCCATAGCACATTGATAGGGGTAGAAACTGAGTAGCTGGACATGTAATCTTGAATGAGCAACTGCATATTCTGTCTGATGATGTTAAAGTCTGCTTTTGACCACAAATAAATTAGTCTCTTGTAGGGGTCTTGGAGGTGAATGTTTATGGAAGCCTTAGTAAGAACAGCTTCATGGTCACTTATACCCCCAATAGTTTCACATGACTGCATGGTAGCAGGTTGATTAGTGACAAAAATATCTAAAATGTTGTTGCCTCTAGTAGGGGAGTCCACCATTTGTATTAGACCGTTATTATTGAGAAAATCAAGGAAGGTGTTGTTAAACACTAAGGGGTAAGCATGACCCTCAACAAAGTTGTCCTCCCAGTTGATATCCGGGAGGTTAATATCACCTGCTATCCACAAAGTAGCATCTGAATGGTTTCTCTTAATAGACTCAAGCTGTTTGCAAAGGTCATCAAGGTAATTGATGTTACTGGAAGGAGGACGGTAAACTGAGCAAACAATTAGTTTGGAGTTGTTTGGGAGACTTATTTGGCAAGCAGATAATTCAGAAGTGTTGTCAGGTATATCTACAGCAGAGGAGATGAGGGACCGGTGACAGGCCACAAAAACACCACCATAACCATCGGCACGATCTTTATGGTAAACATTGTAACCTGTTGGGAATACTTCACTAGATGAAATATCTGAATTTAGCCAAGGTTCTGAACCAAAAATGATCTCAGGACAGTTGTATTGATAAGGTTCATAAAGGATTCTCATTTTGAAAGTAAAGATTGACAGTTTGGTAATAACAGGGGAATCATTTGTTGGAGAATTAGTTACAGGTTGAGGTGGAAGGGGGTAATTATCAGTGCAGGGGCCACTTACTGTGGCCTCTGCACTATTTTCCCATTTTTTATCATATATGTATTCTCTCCTTTATTCATCTCAGCAAGTTGCTGACGTAGTGCTTTATTTTTCCTCTGCTCAAAAGAAGTATAGTCAGGAGTTATGAAAATGTTATGAACCTTTGGGGGGTTGTTGGATGATCGAAACTTTAGCTTATTCTTCAAGATGGAGGCCTTTTCCTGGTCAGAGCTGAGTGAGATTTTAAGTAATCTAGGTTTTGAGGATCGTTTTCCTAGACGGAAGGCCTTGTCAATAGTAACTGTGGCTCCCAAGTAGGTTCGAAACAGGTCTGTACATCTTTCAACATCGTGTGTTTCCTAATTTTACCATCTTCAGCAGAGGATTCTTCTATATTATGTACAATTATGTTGAGTCGTCTTTTTTCCTTTTCTTTTTGTTCAGTGGTAATCGAAGCTGCAATATTGACAACTGATTCTTCTGAAATTTGTGATGGAGGATTGGATGGCCTGGGTGTGTGGGTAGGTTGCTCAGTGATGACATCAGATAGGGATTTGTGGTGTTTCCCTAATTGTGATTCGATGGATTTGATGACCTCAGTTATCTTGTTTTCAACTGCATCTAGTCTGGAGTTCACATTCTGTTCCACAGATTGAAGTTTTGCATTATCCCGTGACTGGTTATCATATCATTGCATAGCAGCAGGGAGCATATAGTGCAGTGTAGTGCTCATTTTCTTTTTGTGTGTGGGTGGGGATACTACTGAGGCCGGAAAGACTGAGTGTTGATCGTTCTTTTGGCTTGCGCTTCTATAGGATCGACTTCATACATCCACTCCAATAAACAGTTCTTCTTCCCGGCAATCAGAAGCTGCGCCAGAACGCTAATGCCACAACAGTATATTTTTAATTAATTAATTTTTAAAATTATATGTAATGTAGCTACAGGACTCGACAAGCGAGTGTAAACGTACATAAAGGTGTAGTGTGTGTGCAAATATCATTAACAGTTAATTAGATCTTTAAAGTTTTGTAATGTTGTGCAATTAATTATAGTATCTGGTAATTTATTCCACAGTTTAATTGCATCGGGGTAGAAGGAATGTTTAAACGAATTAACTCTGGTAAATATAGTTGCTTAAATCTATTTGAATGTCCTCGGGTGGGTAAATTATTCTTGATAAGTGAGTTCCCTATATCAATTTCAACAAGATTATTAACAATTTTGTAGATCATCAGGTTTTCCCTTCTAACTTGAAGTGTTGTCCAGTGCATCCTATTTAACATGTTAGTGACACTAGAGTACATTGAGTAATCATTACATACACATCTAGCTGCTTTCCTTTGTACTCTTTCTAGTTTATCAATATTAGTCATAGTATAGGGTGACCAAACTACACAAACATACTCTAATATGGGTCGCACTAAAGTAAGGTAACATCTTTCCCTTACATTTGCTGGACATTGTCTTAAATTTCGCTGCAGAAATGCTCGGACATTATTTGCTTTGTTGGATACAAAATTAACGTGGAAGTTCCAAGAAAGTGTTTCGTCGATATGAACTCCCAAATACTTTGCTTGTGAAACTTGCTGAATCTTATTATTGTTTATGAGATATTGTGTAGCAAAGGGTGAAGATTTGTTAGTTACTCTTAAGTATTCACATTTTACAGGATTAAAATTCATCATCCAGCATTCAGCCCATTGCTGTAGCATGTTGATATCCTCTTGTAGGATTTTACTGTCCTCTGGAGAATGAATCTCTCTGTACAGAAGAGCATCATCTGTGTACAACTTTAAAGTGGACTTAATTTTATCAGGCATGTCATTCACATAACAAATAAATAATAAAGGACCCAATACTGAACCTTGGGGGACTCCTGAAATAACCTCAGCTGTGCTGCTTAGCTGACCATTTACTGTAATCTGCTGAGATCTGTTCATAAGGAAGGACTCGATCCATTGCAGCAATTGGCCATTAATACCATATGAACTTAGTTTGTGAACCAATCTAGTGTGTGGTACAGTGTCAAATGCCTTAGCAAGATCCAAGAGTATTACTCAACCTGAGTCCCCTTATTTAGGGCTTCTGCCAAGTCATTAACAGTCGCAACAAGTTGAGTCTCACATGACCTGTGCTGTCTAAACCCATGTTGTTCATTACATAATATTTTGTGTTTGTTAAGGTGATCATAAATAGACGATGATATTATATGTTCTAGAGTTTTACATAGTACACAGGTAAGCGATATAGGTCTGCAGTTAGATACTAAGGATCTTCCTCCTTTCTTATATACAGGTACTACTTTGGCTTTTTTCCATTCATTTGGAACTCTTCCCTGATTGATTGATGCTTGATATAGTAAAGTCAATGATGGAGCTAGTTTGGCAGCTGTTTCTTTTAGAAATCAAGTAGGTATATTATCTGGTCCACACGCTTTACAAGGATCTAGACTTTGGAGAAGTGAAAATACTCCCTCAGTAGATACTTCAATAAGGTCAATACTTGGATAGTCAGTAACTGGTAAACAGGGGAGAGGGCTACTATCTTCCTGTGTGAATACTGAGCCAAAGTAGTCATTAAATGATTCTGCTTTACTGAGGTCATCATCAATAGCTCTTCCATCCACCTGTAATGCAGGAATACTAGTTTAGTCATTACGCTGGCTATTTATTATGCACTTGTCAATTTCATGCCCCACCCCCAGGCGTCCCCACACCCCAAGTGGGGATTGCTTCTTGTCCCCACCCCTGGGGCAATTGACAGTTGTCCAATTCACTGACCGATATTCGGTAGTTGCATTTCTAAACAATAAAATTGCACTCGCTATAATTTTACTTGCTACAGGTGTATACCAGGTTAATTACTAGTCGCATGCGTGAAATATGCGCTTAGTCATCCTTGAGGTGTTGTAAAATCCCCTACTAGTGGAGGGTGGGGACATAGTGGGGATTTGACAGCCGATTTAGCCTCATGATCAGTAGTGGGGAATTTGACACCATGATTTGTCAATTCCCCTGTATTCGGGGGGGATGAAATTGACAAGTACATTATAGCTTTACAGCATGCACATACAAAATTACAATTAAAATTGGAAGTGGGTAGACTATACTGAACCGAAAGGCTTTTTTTTCGTGGATAACACAAAATAACTAATAGTCATCCATTTACACTGTATGTTAGGGTTGGTATGCCCCCAGTACCGTATTTGACTTTAGGGCACACGTCTAGTAGTTCCCCCGATTCAACTTTAGGGCACGCGTCTAGTAGTATACTGGCCTAGCACACTGGCAGTCCAGGGTTTGAGCCCTGGATGAATTTTGCGTGTGTTTTTCTAGTTTTAGTAACCCTTTTTTGTCTAAGTTTTACTGTCGGTTCAATAGTGGGTAGATCTACGGCTTATTGAACCAACTCAGTATCCACTGCCATTAAAATTATTGGTGTGCATGCTGAAGATGCCAGCAACTAGGTGCTGACATCCATGAGTGGTTAAAGAAAGAAAAAAAATAGAACAGTCATTTACTGTAAGTTGATTAACGTTTGTGGGAATGAGTTCTTTGGAACATCGATAGCATGGACACAGAATGTGAATTGTGCTGGTTCTTTCAGGGTTGGCAATGAGATATCTATAGCCGGTAGGTGTTAGATGTTCAATACACCCTTTTTCTTCCACTCACACACAAAAGGGCTGGAAAGTGAAAAAGCAGTCTGGCTTACATAGGATGATCGATCAGCAGGCACATGCTTCATCTGGCATATGTTCCTGTGATGCGGTGTTATAAATTATTGGAGGTATACTACAAAAAGTCAACCAACTAGCTACATAGTATACTGATATGAAAATTTCATGATTTTTTCATTAGCTACAGCTGGCTAATTTTTGTACACAACAGTTCTGTTATAATTTTGATGCATTGTTTGGTGTTGTAGCTAAAGCAAATAAATAAATTTCTGATCATGATTTGTACATATATAACCCAGACTATAGCTACCTATAGGCATCAAAATCTAGTAGCAAATTTCACTACTAATTTCTGCCACAGTATGCTCACTATTCTTAAGTAGTGATTAAGTTGCAATGTTCCGTAAATTTTGTATAATTTTTCTTCATGAATATGAGTGATTGATCAAACAATTAGATCATTTGCAGGGTTTTTGGGGGCAAGGAATACAATGGTTCAGTTAGTTTTCTGCTACAAATGTATTTGTGTGGTGTTTTATGCCAATTATAAGATTATTTTGCAATATACATGTAGTTACCACAAAGTTACGTATGTTCCCTTTGCAAGAAACAGCCCACCATTACACCACGATGAACATTTTTGTCCATCAGTATTACTACGCTAAAAGTCAGTGAATTTGCATCACAAGGAGCTTATCTCTTTGCTGCACCATTTTGGTGGCTGTCAAGGAGCTGTAACAAAAAATTATATAAGCAGCTATAAATCAACAGTACAATTCCTTGCTTGCATGCACATTGTATTTTTGGGTGGAGTTGACTGGTACAGAGTGTTTGCACTCCACTATGTGCTTGCTGTTTTGCCATCCGTATAAAATGCTAAATGCATGCAACTATTTAGTGGCCTTCTATGGAGGTGACCTTTATTCAGAGGGTCTTGCAAGTAAGGTTGCACTGAGGTCCATGTACTAAGGTATTTATAACAGAAAACAGAAGTTCAAAATGCTTTTGCAAAGCTGAGGTATAAGCATTTGTTAAATTGTGCTATTTTTGGGACTTTTTCAATGGAAAGACACGGAGAAATATTGCCTATTTTGAAGGACAAAATTGCTTATAACTCCACCACCCATGACGGATTTTTAAAAACTTAGTGTTTATGAGATCCCCAGGGAGCACTGCACAAGGCTATACTAAATAAAAATCATTTCAAAGATTCTCCAGGAATTGCTACTTTAAGTAGTGATGTTCCCTAGTCTTTTGTAGTGACACTTACTACATAGTAGTGAATGTCATTACAAAATTATAACATCACTACACAACAAATGAGTGTTGTGGCAGACATTAGTAGTGACATTCACTATTAATATGTACATTTAGTAGTGACTTTCACTAGTTTGTTTTTACTGTGTATACGTAGTTCGTTTTTGGTGGGTACTGTGTAAGCAACAGAAAACTCAGCAGTTAGAAGGTGTTTTAAGGAGGTTACGTTTATTCTACCAGCAGTGCTGCCTAGATAGCCACTGTTGTTGGCTCATGCATGGCCAGTTTGTCTAGCATATTGTATAAACAGAGGATTATATAATCATAAACTCTCCCCAAATTAATCTGTGCAGAGCATTGCATAGATCTTATCAAAGATCTTATCAAAGAAACTGGTTTATGCAGAATGCTTCATGATCATACCATTCACCATGAGCTGGGCCTGGTACTCTGTAATGGATAAATAAATCATGAATTGTTATCATTGGGCAAATTGTTTACAGTGGCTTAATTCATCTACATGATTTGTTGTAACAATTCATATCATTAAACTTCTGTTTTTTTTCCAAACTTCTTAATACAGCATATACAGACTTGATACATTAGGTTTCACTAGCTATTTCAGAACAGAACAACACATCTCCTTTGTTGTAAACATGGTCAGATCAGAATGTACAGTGTATATGCAAGACACTGCAAGCATCAAAAACAGTCACAGTATTTATTGTTCTACCACACGCACCAGTGCTCTAAAGACATTCTAATCATCAGAGCAGATAGTCACACAGTGACTAGTTGACTCTAATAATAGTTAATGTTGCTGTTAGGACTCGACATTAATAGTTGCAATTATGAAATATTGATGTGAGAAATCAACAGCACTGAGGTCATTACTCTAAAATGTAACTCGTTTACATAATACTTGTTATGTATCTAAACAATGTGATGCATTATACTGTTACATATCACTTCCAGAGAAAAGCAACAAGTTCAGTGTGTTGTAACTAGTAATAGTCTTACATTTGTTACAAGCTATAACCATTACTAACCTAGAACTATACAAGTGACATGAGTGAGACACTTATTTCTCTGGTGTAGTTCAGCCACACAACAAGATACTTTGCTGTAATGTCTTAATTGGTCTCAAAGGCACTCCACATGCACTATCACTCTAGTTCATGCCTGCAATGCTGTCAAGTCCCAAAATACAACCGGGATGCAATCCACATTAAAAATAACAATAAAAATGAAGTAATGTGTTATTTTCAAGATGCTTGTTGAGACTTGATTTGCCTGAATTGAATTGGTGTCTGCTTCAAAGTCTGCTCTGTTGGGAACTCAGACAAGTTCTTCAGCTCTCAGGTTTAAGGCATACCTGAGCTGATTGACTGATTTTGCAACAGTTACATTCACTATTTTCTAGTGTATTGGTGTGTTTTATGTAAATAATAATAACAATTTCCGGAGGTAACGTTACTCGTTACTCTGTTATGCAATGTCTTGTTGCTGCAAAAGTAATATTATTACATAACACGCTATTTTGTAAAATCTCTGGGCATTAATTTTCTAAGCATAAAACAAATTTTGTGCAGTTCACGCAGAAATATTTTATCATGAAAATTTGTTTGCACAAGAATAAAATGATACTGCAAGTTAATTTGATGGCCAACTGATGAATGCAGTTAAAACATAGACACATGAAATGTGTACTTTTAACTAGCCATGCATGAAATGATATATACATAAATAGCTGTATGTTTACTGTTATAGGTTGTCTGTATAATATTGAATGTGTTTTTACAGTTCTCTTATTCACATTACAATGGGTGTGCATGTGCTTATGCTTTTACTGGCCATTGCAACCTGTTCTGATGCTGCATCACTTGAGCCAACATGTGTCAAAATTGATGAGTGTTCATGTCACTTAACGGGAGTGGAACAACCTGGAGTGATTGATTTACATAGCCTGGTTAGTGGTGAACACGAGCCAACTTTTACCATTCAAGCAAAATCTGAACAAACTAACCTGACATATAACTACTCTTACAATCCATGCATGATTTTCTCCACTAATAGTTGTCCAAATACTAGTATGTGTCAGACCGGTGATAAAGTGGAATCATACAACTTAGGAAATCTTGAAACTGTTGAGTTTGTGTTTCGAGTCACTTCTGTCTTTGCAGTTTATCACTCTAAACATGATGACAAACATGGACAAAACAGAACATCAGAAGTGGAGTTGATATGTGATGAAGATGAAATGAAAGGAAGATTTGAATATGATCATGAGCTTAGTGAACGTCATTACATGTTTAAGCTTTTCACTCAATGTGCCTGTCCTGGAAAGTGTACATCTTCACAAACTGAATGTCAAGCTAAGGATTTGTGTAGTTGCGAAATGTCAGATAGATCTGGTACAATTAACCTTCATTCCCTTGATAATGCAACAAGCCCACTAAGAGATGAAGCAAGTCCAACAAATACCTTTCTATACAATCCTTGTTCACCTATCACTAAACCTGACTGTAAGGGTAACTCACTGTGTGAAGAAAAAGGAGATGATCTTGTTGGTTTAGGTATGGCAAATTCTGCAAAATTCGTACAGAATAACAATCAACTTAGCATACAATATACTGGGCCAAATGGCAATATGTCATATGTAAATTTGTTTTGTGATGAGAACCAAAGAAATAAGCCATTCTGTAGAGCAGTTGGCAAAGGAAACATGTACGATCTCTACAGTGTGTGTGCCTGTCCTAATGGTTGCAGTGGTCCACCATCAAATGGAACATGTGACCAAACTGACTCATGTACCTGTAAGAGCACTAGTGATGGTGCAGTGATCAACCTTCATGATCTAGACAACCCATCTACACCACTGACTGCAGAAGACAATGAAGGTTACTTTTACTACTACAATCCTTGCAGTGGAATAAAACTACAGAACACTTTAGGAAAATGTAATGGAGTGGCTGCCTGTCAATATGATCCCTACCATGGTTTGTACTATGATATTGGAAATATTGGCCCCGAAATACATTACAATGCTACCTCAAAGTCTTTTACATTTCATTACACTGGAGGTCAAGAAAATCGTTCTTTTGATGTGAGGATGATATGTGATCCTGATGTTGCTAGTACAATACTTTTGCCAGATGATGATATACCTAAAGGTGTTACTATGTATCCTCTTAAGCTAATTTCCAAGTATGCATGCCCACAGTAAGCAAACATTATTTTGTCCTTTTTCATAACTGGACGTTAGACGTAATTGTATGTATGAGAGTGTCCACTTTTGCTCGCAATGTACTTATAAATTTAGTTCCATTATATACTGCATAAATGATTTTGGTCATAATTGCTATTGGTTATTACTTTATTACTGTAGTTAGACTACTTATGTATACATGTACACAGCTAATGCTGATAAATTTTGCATAAATTTTGCAGCAACCATTATGTGTTGCAATTATAACTATGGCACTAAAAGCTTTGTACAACCAGCTATTGTAGTATGGAACAGATTGATCGATTATACTCTTTACAGTTTACATGGTATGGTTTACAGAGTTTACACATTATAATTTGTGTCACATGACTTTACTAAAATAATATTATACCAAAACCTATTCTAATGTGCTTGGCCACACAAAGTCAAGTAGCCACATGTCTGTGGCTCAGTAAAGTCATCATGTTATCACAAAAGTACTTTTCCCACCAGCATGATTGTGTGTGCCGGTCCTGCAAATAGTTAGGCATGTGGGCACATCAAGACTCATAGTGAGTACAGCCAGGGGGATCTACTTTCAATTGACATGGTAGGTGATCACTGCATGCATGGGGCAGGAGCGGTGGAGAGGGAAGGGCAAGGGGGCTATAGCTCCTGTAAAAGTGATTATGGAGGGGTTTAGCCCCCTTCTAAAATTATCTTTTATATACTGTCATTGAACAATTGTGCTGATTGTGCTACACCAAATAGCTAACTGTACAAATGTTCAGCTAGACAGCTACCTGCAATTCATCCAGTGCATCAAGATTGATATACCCTAATAGACCAGTCACCCTAATTCAACAGTCAACAAATTTGATATTAGTGGTGACTGCTGAAATCACTTAAATTTCCGAGAGGGAGGGGGCATTCCCCCAGAACCCTATATAGGTCCACTAATATAAATGCCTCAAGATTGAGATACTTTAGTAGAGCAGTCACCCTAATACAACAGTCAAGCTAATATTAGTAGTATTACTGAAATCACTCTCAGATTCAATCTCAGAGGACCTAATTTTCAAAATAAGACTTAACAGGGATCTTTAAACATCCCCAAATGCAAGTATCTGTTACTAGGTTCTTCAGATGGTTCTCCAAGTGGTGGTAGCTACACACTTACTGTTATTCTGACGACATAGAGATTCAGGAATGTAGTGAAGAACAAGATTTAGGCATCACCTTTTCAAGTAATCTCAAATTTTCAAAGCATATCAACCTTTCCATCACGAAGGCAAACAGAATGGTTGGAATAATCAAGCGCACCTTACTTCACCTCACCCCAACAGTATTTCGTATATTGTACATCAGACCCCACTTGGATTATGCATCTATAACCTGGAATCTTTACCTATTGAAGGACATTAGAGCATTAGAAGCAGTACAAAGATGTGCTACCAAGATGGTTCCAGATTTGAGTAGGTTGACGTACGAGGAAAGATTACAAGTTTTAACTTCCTTTCCCTTTACTACAGGCGAAAATGAATGGACATGATAACTATCTATAAAATTATCAGGGGCTTAGTTGAAGTACCACATTAAGATATTTTTATCATAAGTTGTAACACCACAAGATCTAATGGTTTGAAGTTATATAAGGAAAGGGCCAACACCAACACTAGATTAAAATTTTTCACTAACAGAATAATCAATGACTGGAATACTCTTCCAACTGATATAGTAAACGCTTTGGACACAACTTCTTTTAAGACATTACTAGACATTTATAGAGACAGTAGATTTATAATTATGTAATTTAATTTGTATGGTTATATAAGACTTTGGTCTTTTTCAGAACCATTAATAATAAATAAAAAAATTTCGTGATGTCCCCAGGTTGACACACTAAGCACACTAAGACCCTGGATAAGTCCAGCTACACCTCAAATTATATGTAGCATTATACATAGCAGTTGTCATGGTCTTTCAATCTGTTCTATGTCCTTTTGCAGAGTAAATCACCAGGAGTTATAAGTTATAGCCTCCTGTAGGAGCCACACCATTAAATTTTCCCCACCTTTTAACTGCCAGAAAATGCAGTAATTGCACTTTATATAATGTTGTGATGTAAAGTTATTGCTCTAGTTTAATTTTCGGAGTTGCTTGATGGTAATAAATTTAACTGTTAATTTTTATTTCAAACTATTGAATTGTGACCTTATTATAGTTTTCCTATGGCATAAATGTTGAGAAGTGGTAGCTTGATCAAATATAAGTGCAATATTATATATTTGTAGATGGAGTAAATGTTTATACATGATCATTTGGGCACATTTTTTAGTTTAAGCATAGTACTAGGTTAGGAACTTTTTAAAATAACTTTTAAGCACCTGAATAGGACGATTTTTGTCAATTTTAGATGAAAATAGCAGCTATTAGCTATATCATAATTATAAAGCTACAATACAGTAGGCTTCTAGTAGCTACATAAGGTACTCAAATTTAATAATTTATATATTTGATTTTTTGAGGTGTGTGAGGTCGATGATATACCACAACAGTGTACAGAAGATGTGTTGAATCGTCTCAGTGACTGTTCTATTAGAGTATATTGATAATTTATGCAACCTTTTACATGCACTGATGGGATGGTCGACATACATATACAAATGTTATTTATAATGTGGCTACATTATTTTGATAAAGTATGCTTAAACTGTGAAGCATTAGCATGTACATAAAATGCATTGATGTACTTTAATAGAACATGTCACTATGAAGATCCAAATTTCTGTCTCTGTTGTGGTTCATTATGGAAAATAACTATCACAAAATAAATTTGAGTAATTTTTTTGTTTTATTGTAAGCCTATTGTATTGTGCTATAATGATGTAGCTACTATTTCCATCTTGAATTGATAAAAGTTACCCTGTTTATATCTAGTGCTATACTTAAACTCAAAAAATGTCAAATAATCATTGTGTTATTTTATACAGCATGTGTACATGCTTTCTACAATGTATTTTGCCATGATTTTTGAAGTCGTGTATATTGCAGTTGTTAATCCAACATTAGCAATACTGTAGTGATGGTACTGTAGTGATGGAGCTGATGATTGCAGTACATTGTGATGCTAAAGCTATCAAGGATTTTTCAATATGTGGTCAAATTGACAGGTGTTCTTGTAACTTAACAGGAGTGGAACAACCTGGAGTGATTGATTTACACAGCCTGGTTAGTGGTAAATGTGAGCCAACTTTTGTAACCCAAGTGGGTACTACAACTATTCTTACAATCCGTGCTTGACTTATTCTGATCATGTTTGCATCAATGCTACCTTACGTATGTCAGACAGCTGATTGAAATGAAATGTATGACTAGGGAGATCTTGACTCTGCTAGCTTTCTCTATCACAACAATTCTCTCCCTGTATTTTATTATGTTACATTATGGTGATGACAGGTCATCGTCAGTGCAGCTGATATGTGATGAATCTGAGGTGAAAAGAAGATTTGAGTACGTTGGTATGCCTGTTGTGCGTACCTTCCAATTTAAGCTCTACACACGATGTGCTTGTCCTGGAAAATGTGCTTCTTCATAAACAGTATGTAAAGCTAAGTATTTATGTAGTTGTAAAATGACAGATGGAACTGGTACCATTAACCTTTATTCCTTTGATAATCCATCAAAACCACTTAGAGATTAGGCAAGTCCGACAAATATTTTTCTATACAATCCTTGTTCACCTATGACAAAGCCTCAATGTTACAACAGCTCACTATGTGAAGAACAAGGAGATTCACTGTTGCCTTTAGGCCTTGAAAGTTCTGCAAATTTTGTGTATGATGCTAATCAACTTAGTATACAATATCCACTCAAAAACAGCCAAGCTGTGAAAAGAGTGCGGCCCTCAAAGGCCTGGGTGAAAAAAGTTGTGAAATCAAAGGTGGCGGCCAAGAAATGGCTGCAATGATGTTAATGCTAATAAATATTAACAATGCACACAGCCATTATTAAAATTTTTAGCATTAACATCATTGCAGCCATTTCTTGGCCGCCACCTTTGATTTCACAACTTTTTTCACCCAGGCTTTTGAGGGCCACACGTGTGACTAAACTGACTCATGTGCCTGTAAGAGCCTTTAGTGATGGTGCATACCCTTACTGACTACTAAAGACAATCAAGGCTATACCTACTATTACAATCCTTGTAGTGGAATAAAACTACAGGATCTCATTGGAAAATGTAATGGAGTAGCTGCTTGCCAAGAAAACCCATTCCATGATACTTGGTACAATATTGGAAACAATAGTCCTGAAATAGAATATCTAATCCAAAGCAGCCAAGCTGTAAAAAAAGAGTGCGGCCCTCAAAAAGGCTATGATGAAAAAAGATGTGAAATCCAAGGTGGCGGCCAAGAAATGGCTGTGATGGCAGGTTAATGGTAAAAATTTTAATAACGACAATTCAGGTGAATTATTGTGCCGCTTGGTCTTGGCACAAAATTCACCTGAATTGTCATTAACCATTAACCTACCATCACAGCCATTTCTTGGCTGCCACCTTGGATTTCACATCTTTTTTCACTATAGCCTTTTCGAGGGCCGCACTCTTTTTTTTACAGCTTGGCTGTTTTTTTTTTACAGCTTGGCTGTTTTGGATTAGATTTCACTTCTTTTTGTATTTGCATACCCCAAAGCTGGCCTATGGCCGGCTTTGGGACTTTTTAAACCTATCTTTTTTTCTTTACCACAGGAAGAAGAAAAGATGAAGCAGATTTTAAATACTTTAAATATTTCTGATTTTATCAGTAAATGTACAAATTATAATATAATACTACAGAACTCTCCATGGTGGTTTCTTCATAACTGAACACTCTACAAGGTGACTTCTTCTAACTGCTCTTTCTACAGGGTGAATTGTTTGTAGCTGAACGATCTACAAGGTCACTTCTTCTAGCTGATCTCTCTACAGGGTGATTTGTTTGTAGCTAAACTATCTACAAGGTAACTTCTTCTAGCTGATCTCTCTACAGGGTGATTTGTTTGTAGCTAAACTATCTACAAAGTAACTTCTTCTAGCTGATCTCTCTACAGGGTGAATTGTTTGTAGCTGAGCTCTCTACAAGGTAACTTCTACTAGCTGATGTCTCTACAAGGTCACTAGTTTGTAGCTGAACTCTCTACATGGTGGTTTCTTTGTAACTGAACTCTCTACAAGGTTACTTCTTCTAGCTGATCTTTCTACAGGGTGATTTGTTTGTAGCTGAGGAAACTTCTTCTAGCTGATCTCTCTACAGGGAGATTTGTTTGTAGCTAAACTCTCTACAGGTGATCTGTTTGCAGCTGAACTCTCTACATGATGGTTTCTTTGTAGCTAAACTCTCTACAAGGTAACTTCTTCTAGCTGATCTCTCTACAGGGCGATTTGTTTGTAGCTGAACTCTCTACATGATGGTTTCTTTGTAGCTGAACTCTCTACAAGGTAGCTTCTTCTAGCTGATCTCTTTACAGGGCGATTTGTTTGTAGCTGAACTCTCTACATGGTGGTTTCTTTGTAGCTGAACTCTACAAGGTGATTTCTTCTAGCTGAACTATCTCTTTCCGTAGTTGAACTCCGTACAAGGTAACTTCTTCTAGCTGATCTTTCTACAGGGTGGATTGTTTGTAGCTGATCTCTCTACAGGGTGACTTGTTTGTAGCTGATCTCTATACAGGTTACTTGTTTCTAGCTGATCTCTTGAATTCTCTTCAGGGTGACTGCTTTATTAGGATGACTGCTCTATTAGAGTATCTCGATCTTGCACTTGCTACACCAAGTTGGATTTCGTGTTATAACTCCGTGGCTTTAAGTCTGATTCTTCTATACCATTGAAGAGCCTTTCTAAGATGATTACTCCATCTGTACAGTGATTTTCAAAGCATTACCCCAAGCGGTTTTTCTGGTAGGCGTGACAAGTAGTCGTTTTGTATTAGCTAATCTCGATTGCGTAATTGTTACACACTATTGGTTTTTTCGTTGTATCTTCCTGGTTTTTAGCTCGATTTCTTTCAAACCACAAAAGGTTTGAGGTTCAATAGCTAACCTATTCACCCATCGATTTTCATTTTCTTCCCATACGCGGTTTACCCTGTAGGCGTGACAACATATTGGTGTTATTTTTCGTGAATAATCGCTCATAACTCTTTGCCTGTTTATCATATTCCAGCCAAAGTAGGTACCAAGATGCGCCTTTATACCCCCCTTCCGTGTGCCAAATTGCAAGGTAATCAGATATGGCGTTCGCGTTTTATAGCAGTTTTTGTATGTTTGCGACAAGAGGAAGAAAAATAAGAAAAAAAACCAAGAAACTAAGCCAATTTTTGAAGTCGCATACCTCGGGAACGCTTGAAACGATTTCGCTCAAATTTGGAATGTGGAGTGCTGAAGATGGAGGGCGTGTCCACAGCAAAAATCGTCTTATTTCATCAAGGAAGCACAGAGCTACGGAGGTGCGAAAATTGCGTTTTCTTTCTTCCTGTCAATATACTCACGGGTGTTGCACGCCGGCTTTTTGGGCCGCACGACACACTACCGTGTGTCTTGATTATATATGTATCCCTGATAATTCTTACTTTAATTGGCACCAATTACTCCATGCGATTAATTGACAAGACAGAACATATACCTTAAATAAAGATTACTGGCACAGTGCAAATGTTGCTGGGTTCAAAGGCTGATAAACGTAAAATATGTTGTGTTATATCGTATAGATGACATGTTACTGTATTCAATATATATAGTTTATACCGTAATAATTTTCAAAAAATATTGGCATGCAGCTAGCTAATACTACTCCATTACATTTTCCAATAGGGTTCTGTAGTTTTATTCCGCTACTAACAATTACAAATCTGACTATTCAATATCAATTTTTTTGCACTCAGGTATCGTAAATTGTTGTGGTATTGTAAATAAACACCTAGTGATACAGGACTTAATGCTCTCTCAAAATTTAGATGTACTTTTTAGCACTGAAAGTCACTTGGAAGACGCGATATCAAATTCTGAAATATTTTTACCAAACTACTCTGTATATAGAAAAGACATGCAGAAACAGGCAAGGAGGTGGGGTTTTTATTGCTGTTCGCACAGATATACCTTCATGTGATGTTAACATAGCTTCAAGCCTGGAGATCATTTGGGTTCAACCGCATACAATCTCTTCGAGTGATGTCATTCTTGGCTGTTTTTACCGCCCTCCACACTTACCATCTTCAGTATTGGATAACAGCGTTGAAACCGGGTCGGGTCATCCGGGTCACATTTTCTCCGGGTCATCCGGGTCTGACCCTGTTTACAATTTATCCGGGTCTGACCCGGATTGGGTCACGTGAGAAACGAAATTGTTCGTTTGACGACGTGGAAACTTATAAATGCTATCGCGTAGCTCTTTCGTGAGCCACGCCCACTAATCGCATTACCAACATACGCTCAGCCACGCTCATTTGTTAGTAAGTGTAGTATGTAGCACGAAATTGAGGGTATCTATGGTGAGGGGTAGCTATTGTCAGTAGGTGAAGATTTTTTTTTTTGGTCTTCAACCTACAGCTAGCCTGAAGTTGCAATATTTACTCAACACGAATCGAACGCTCAAAATGTAGACTCGTTCGCTCGCTCGAGACTAGCCGAAACACGTCTCGGCTTTAATTAATCCGGGTCACATCCGGGTCAAATCCGGGTCAGTGGGTCATCCGGGTCAGCAGTAGTGACCCGGTTTCAACGTTGTTGGATAATCTAAGAGACTCTCTGCAATACATTAGATCACAGTTTCCAGGTGCAAAAATTATCCTTGGTGGTGACTTTAATTTCCCTGGTATTGACTGCTCTACTGGAACTCTCTTTGAATCATACATATCACCTACACTAAGAGACACCCTTATCACAACAATGGATGATTTTCTGATGCAGCAAGTTGTGATATTCCCTACTAGAGGTACCAACATACTAGATCTTTGCTTTACTACAGATCCTGATCTGCAGCTGGTTCAATCCTGCCAACCTTTTCCTGGTGTAAGTGACCATGACATAGTGTTATTAAAATTTCAACTTCAAACTATTCCTCCTAAGAACAACAAAAGAAAAACGTACCTTTACAGCAGGGCAAATTGGGATGCCATACGTGAAAACATTGTTACCATCTCGGATCAGTATTTTCTACAAAATCAAAACACTACAAAAACCGTTGAAGAAAACTGGTCTTTCTTTCACACTCGCATTACAAAATTAATTGATGAACACATTCCTAGTAAATATGTATCTAACAAAACAAATCGTTCCTGGATGTCAGCTTCTCTAAAGAGACTCATCAGAAAAAAGTAATGACTCTATAATACTGCAAAACGTTACAACAGTAGTTACTGTGCTAAATGGAGGGAATAGAAAAACATTCATCAAAAAGTGCGCAATCAAATGAGACAGCAGCACACTAACTATCTTTCCAATGCCTTATTTTCTGATGACATGGATGGTAAAAGCTCTTCTGGAGATACATTAAAAATCGGAAGAAAAACAATAATATAACCATTACTAGTCTTAAATCCCAAGCTGGGAGTTTAGTCTTTGACTCTCAACAAAAATCAGAAGTACTCAATCATCAATTTCAAACAGTGTTTACTACTGAAGACTTAACAAATTTCCCACACAAAGGCCCATCCCACTATCCACAAATTGACAACATTGAGATTACTACCTCAGGTGTATGTAAGTTACTCTCAGACAGCAATCCACACAAATCAGCTGGTCCTGACAATATCCATTCTTGCTTTCTGAAGAACACTGCCAATGAAATAGCACCTATGTTAACACACTTATTTCAATCCTCACTAAGAACTGGAATCATACCATCCGTGTGGAAACAAGCCTATGTCACACCTGTATCAAAGCAGGATCAAGAAGTGATGCCAGAAATTACCGTCCCATTTCTTTAACATTGGTTCCATAATCTGTAAAACTTTAGAGCATATAATATGTAGTCACGTAATGAATCATTTTGATACCCACAATATTTTATTGAAACATCAGTACGGTTTCAGACCTAGACACTCATGTGAAACACAACTCCTAACTATTTTGCTAAGGCTATAAATACAAAAAAAAAGTTGACACCTGCATGCTTGATTTTTCCAAAGCCTTTGACAAGGTACCCCACCAACGACTCCTGCATAAACTTGAGTTCTATGGTATTGCTGGTGACACTTTATCATGGCTTACAGCTTTCTTATCAGATCGTTCTCAACAAGTAATTATAAATGGTGCATTATCTTCCCCATGCAAGGTCAATTCTGGAGTACCTCAAGGGTCTGTTCTTGGCCCAACACTTTTCCTTGTGTACATCAATGACATAGCTGATGATATACAAAGCCAGCTTCGTCTAATTGCAGATGACTGCATAATATATAGAACCATAAACACTCCCGAAGATCATACAACATTACAACAAGACTTAAACCAGCTATCCAAGTGGGCTACAACCTGGTAAATGGAATTTAATATATCTAAATGTAACATTTTACGAATATCACATCTCCACACTACAAGTAACTACACCTATACAATGTATGAAACTCAACTAAAGTCGGTGAAATATCTTGGAGTGTGGATCAATGAAAAACTGTCATGGCAAACGCACATCCTGTATACTTGTAACAAAGCAAATCGAACACTGAGATTCCTACAAAGAAATCTAAGAACCTGCTCTACTTACTTGAAAGAACAAGCATACAAACAACTAGTGTTTCCACTACTTGAATATTGTGCTCCTATTTGGGACCCTCACCATCAACAGACATCAACAAACTAGAGTCAATGCAACGCAGAGCAGCAAGATTTATTCTCAATAAACCATGGAATAACAATTTGGACAGAGTAACTGTAATGCTAAATGATTTGAAATGGCCAACCCTCCAAAGTCATCATAAATATCTTAGATTGATCTTACTATTTAAAGTTGTAAACCATCTCCAATTAATACCTGAACAATATTTACCCTCACCCGCAAGACTGACATCAACTAGATCACATCATGCATCATCCTTGTAAATTTTACCACATTCAAAAACCTCTTGTGATTCTTACAAATTCTCCTTCTTCCCCAGAACAATACCTGAATGGAACAGTCTCCAAATCAATAACATTAATAACCTATCCCTTGCAGATTTTAAACTTGTATTAACTAATAACCAACTTAATTTTTATATTAGCGTTTTACCCCTTTAGAGACTCTGCTAATTAATAATAGTGATTCCGGGAGAATTTTAAAATTAATGGAAATAGTTTTTATTTAGCATGGCCTTGTGCAGTACTCCCTTAGGATCTCATAAACACTTAATTAGTTTTCAAAAATCCATCATAGGATGAAGCAATTTTGTCTTTGAAAATAGGCAAAAATTTCTCCATATCTTTCCATTGAAAATAGTCCCAAAAATGGCACAATTGAACAAATGCTTATAACTGAGCTTTGCAATCACATTTTGAACTTCTGTTTTCTGTTATAAATACCTTAATAAATGGACCACATGCAGTGTAACCTTACTTGTAAGACCCTCTGAATAAAGGTCACCTCCATGCACAGAAAGCCACTAAATAGTTGCATGCATTTAGCATCTTACGGATGGAAAAACAGCATACACATGGTGAAGTGCAACCACTCTGTACCAGTCACCTCCACTCAAAAAGACAATGTGCATGCAAAGCAAGGAGTTGTACTGTTGATTTATAGCTGCTTGTATGATTATATTGTCTCTTAATGTACAGCTCCTTGACAGCTACCAAAATGGTGCATCAAAGAGATGAGCTATTTGTGGTGCAAATTTGCTGACTTTTAGCATAGTAGCTAATATTGAAAACTACATGGACAAAAATGCTCACCTTGGTGTAACTAACATGTCCTGAGTCGTTTCATGCAAAGAGAACATAACATTGTGGTGGCTATATGATCGCAAAATAATCTTATAATTGGCACAAAACTCCACACAAACATATTTGTAGCAGAAAACTAACTACACCATCGTATTCCTTGCCCCCAGAAACCCTAGAAATGATCCAATTGTTTGTACGGCAGCGAATTGATTGTGCCAACTCTCCAACGGAAGATTCACGGAGAACTTTTTGCAAAATTTATGGATATCTGGAATCCTATTAATTAAAAATGAAATGAATAACAAGGATTTTAGTGGTTAGCAGCCAGTAATGCATAAGGATTGTCTGGATCATGAAGGTTGATCACTTCACCATCACTATACGTATATAGTGCTCTTACAGGTAGCTATGTCAGTTTGGTTAGCTACATGTTCCATTTGATGATGGAGTACTCTGCCACAACCATTAGGACAGGCTCACACATTGTGATCCCGTGATTAAGCGCGTGGGTGGATGGAGTGATTTTCATGTATGACAGCAGTGACAGTAAAGCTGGTTTTCCAAATATCCGGTCACAAATCCAGGCCTGAAATGCACCAAAATGTCCACACTTCCCACTCTAATATACCTATATCTGAGATCCGACATGCGCGCTGATTAGTGGGCAGCGTCGGAGGGTGGGCACTCGGCAGGCCCGAGCGTGGGTGGGGTCTGTCACGAGACTATGCATCACAAGACGCATCGAAACTGAGTTGTGGGCTTGTGGCAACAGTAGTGACACTTGCAATCGTTACGAGTACCTGTAGATTACTTATTGGTTGGAGGAGTGCAGTGGTAAAGAAAGTCGTTACGAGGTGAGCGCTCTCATCATAAGCATCAGTGAAAAGTAGCTATAGTTTCTCAAGGCCACTGAGACCACTTGTTTCTCTTCGGTTGTCTTTGGACAGGGAAAAAAATATCCTTTTCCACCCAATGAAAAAGAGAAAAAGCGGTCTGGTCACCGGCGCGAGCGAGGGCGCGAGACTATTTCATAATGGCCTAGCGATGTGGATGTACGTAGCTACCGAGTAGCTACGCTGTGCCTAGAGTCACGTCACTCGGCGAGGCTGGACATTTTGCTGCTAAAGTCACGGCGCATTCACACACTAGTTGTATGAAGTAAAGTTTTTGTTGAGTTTGAGGCGAGCCGCGGCTATTATTATTATTATTATTATTTAATGGGCTTGTAGATGCCAAGGCAAGCTAACTTGCCAGGCTAGGCCGCAGGCCTTTGAAGGTGCCCATATCTAGATTGCTTCCAAAAATTATCCAAGCGCAGCTTGAAGGTTGCAACTGTTGATGCTGAAATGATAAAGTCAGGTAAGGAGTTCCATAGATTGACTATTCTATTTGTAAAAAAGTTCTGCCTAACAAGTAATCTTGATCTTTCTTTAAAAAGCTTAAGAGAGTGGCCCCTGGCTAGGGTTGGCACGCGTCTAGTATTCGACTTTAGGGCACGCGCCTAGTAGCTAACGTGCTCCGAACATTCGACTTTAGGGGACGCGTCTTGTACTTTAGAACTAGGGTCAGGTTCAGGTTTGGTTTCTTCTTTACTGGTATTATTTATTTATTTGTAATGTACAGGACTCAGAATTGAGTATATGGTACATGTAAACATGCAAGTGATTAGTTAAATAAGTATAGGCTTCTTCATGAATGGCATATATAAGGTACAAACTAAGGGTGTAGGGTTGCAGTGCCAGTGGTTAGAACACTGAGCTAGAGTATGATCTGGGCACATCAGAGCTGTCTGCTCGGTAATAAAATAAATGAGAGGTCCTGGGTTCGAAACTCACTTTTTTCAAACCTTTTTATTTTTCATTTTCTTAGGTTTTTTGGTCTTAAGTTTTTTTAATCGCATGACTGCCATGACTCTAGGCACAGCCATCAATGTAATGCTTGACTACCACAGATACGAGCTGATGGTGGGGGGATTGATTGCGAACTTTCCCCAAGGTAAGCGGGATTTGTATTTATATCCAGGAAACTTACCACTGTAAATCAGCATGCAGTGCCTAAAACATCTATTGTACGTCAATATTACATTTGTACTGAATAAAGCCCATCAAAAATCAAACACTTTGTGATTCTAATTCTCAGATCAGTAGCTTGACCAGTACCCCAACTAGTAAATTAACCAGTACCTCGACCAGTATCTCATCCAGTACTGTGACCAGTTACTCATCCAGTACCTTGACCAGTATCTCATCCAGTACTGTGACCAGTTATTTGTCCAGTACCATGACCAGTTACTCATCCAGTACTGTGACCAGTTACTCATCCAGTACCTTGACCATTTACTCATCCAGTGTACTGACCAGTACCTTGACAGATACCTCATCCAGTACCTTGACCAGTATCTCTACCAGTACCTTGACCAGTTACTTATCCAGTGACTTGAACTGATACCTCATCCAGTACCTTGACTAATATCTCGAACAGTACCTTGACCGATACCTCATCCAGTACTTTGACCAGTAAGTCATCCAATACCTTGACCAATTACTTATCTTGTGACTTGACCAGTATCTTGACTGATACTTCATCCAGTAGCTTGACTAGTATATCGAACGGTACCTTGACTGATACCTTGACCATCACCAGTACAACAACAGAACAGTCTGGTCAGCCATTTCTCAGTGTACTGACAAATAGCATAGGAATAGAGACAGTTAACAGCAAAATGCAAACTCTGAGATCCTCTAAAATGTGCAACAAAGCTGTGCAGACAGATGATGACAATTGTGTCTCTGAGAACAATGTTATTTCAGATGATGACAAGGTACAATATTACTATACTGGTTTAGCTACAAGCCTTCTGTTGTTGAAAACATTTGAATTAGTAATGGGTTCGGTGAGAAACGCCCATACTACTGGAGGTCATTTATGATAGCTCTGATGAAATTTAAGCTGAACTTTGGATTTCAAGACATTGCTTACTGATTAGGAATTTCTTTATCAACTGTCTGCAGGAATTTTCATGAAATGTTTGGTAATGGCTTCTCATTTGGAGTGGCTTATTAAGTAGCTTGAAAGAGACAAACTATGGAAGACTATGCCCAGTTGTTTTCAGGCAACATATGGCACTATGGTTGTGGCAATCATTGACTGTTATGAGATCAAAATTGAAACCCCCAGTCATCTAGTGGCAAAATCATCTATGTACATGGTCTCAATACAAACATGCAAATGTGACCCGCTTAGCAAAAATCCGACTTGTTTGCATAGTTCTGTTTTAGTGGTAAATGCCATTGAAATACATTGGGTAAAAACATGTGCTACATAAAATATTTACACAATATTTTATCGCTTCAGTAAACAAAGAAGGAAGACTGGAATTGAATAATCTAATATAACAATGGATTCGCCTCTTCATGGAGAGTAGGAATATCTTTGTTTCGTTTCTGTACCATGGAGCAAACGTGAGTTACGTGTGTTTGTTTACGTTGCAGTAAAACATAACTTTATCTTTGTCATGTTTAAGCTTGAACAGCCTTCTTGCTTAATAGTATGGGTGTATTTAAGCCAAATCTATACCTTGCTGAATGTCCCAGTTCATGATGAATAGAATGACACAAGTCCCAATTCTGTAGCCCATTGCACTCAAGAGTAATGATCGATTAAACAAGTGCCTGTAATTTTCTTTCCGTATATATAGGCACCGTATAAATTGATTGTTTTGCTCTTCTTGTTGTCTATCGCTATAACTCCAAAAGCACATACCAGAAAAGGCTGAAACTTTTACAGTCCATCTAGATAACACAAATATCATAAAATGAAATTCAAGGAAAATGTTAACAAGTTGGGTTTTTGTTCATCGGGTCATAAATACAGCTAAGGTATTCATTGCAATGTGCCCACAGGGTGTAACAACCTTCATTTCACCTGCTTGGGGTGGAAGGGTCAGTGACAAGCTTTTAACAGTCCACTTTGGATATTTAAATAAACTGCTTCCTGGAGATTGCGTTCTAGCTGATCAGGGATTTGATATTGCTGAAGATGTGGCCAGAATGCAGACAACACTTCACATTCCATAATTTACAAATGACTACTCACAACTTTCCCCATTGATGTTGAAGCAACAAGGAAGTTGGCTAATGTGCATATACACAAAGAATGTATCATTGGAGCTACCCGTCAGAGTTACTCATTATTGATGAGTTATGTGCCAGTTGAATTTCTGAAGCCCAAATACCCCGGTGACAAACCACCAATTGATAAAATAATATTAGTATGTTCAGCACTAAACAAGCTGTGTGTTTTGGTCGTTTCAGTGGATTAGTTATGTTACTGTAACATTTAAGTATTAATTAATATTAATGGTTTAACGGCAGATTGTATCGGTTAGTAAGAGACCAACTCTTATTATTAAGAGTCCAACTCTTGTTATGTATGTATGTCATTATAAAAAATCTGCAGAACAATTTAATGCGGCATATACATGATGTTAGTAAATACAAGAATGTGAAGTCATTGCTTAGACCGCTTATGGGAAAACTGAGGCATTGTCCTGCAGTTTGGACAATACCACTTACTGGAAAGTGGTTTAGGTATCTCAAGACATTCAAGGTGAAACCACGAGCCATACTAACAATTATGATTGTCACAGCCAGCCATTTCACCACCCTTATCCTCCTTACAGTATCAGTATATATAATTATTCAGCAGATGCCATTGAAGCTGCAATAATCTGATCAACATACATGTAACTAGCTTTTCCCGATATAAACATTTATGAATAGCAGTACTAGATTACCTGCGTCGTCCATCAACACATGTAGAACCATTAAATGAATATTTGACAGTACTACTGGGCCAATCTGTTGTATTTTCTACTTTCAGTAAGATATCACACTTTAAATTGAATTTTGGAAGTTACAGCAATGTCACATCCCTAGACTAATAATGATTAGTAATGGATTATGCTGTTGGTGTCAAGCTGCCAGTAGAATAGTTCTTCAACTTCATCTCCGCACATTCAAATACCAGTCCTCCTTACATTGGATCTGTCAGGCATAACTATTGGTGACCTGAATACCCACAAGAAGACATGTTTTGTGAATAACCAATATATGTTACATGCAGCATAAAACCTTATATGGTAGCATTAATGCATGTCACGTACTTTTTAAGATACACTGACCATCTTGGTCTCTAGAACACAACTGTAAAACTTTCATCTAGAAGGATCCAACATGTATGAATGATTTTCACACATTAACTATAGTAGCCACAATACGTTTATACTCGATTCACTGAGATTGATGAACATTTATACAAGACAGCTGACCTTTTTTATCTGCTTAGGGAACCTTTACAGATACTAGGGATGCGGCGATTATGCCGGCATAATAGGTATGTGTGGGAATCAGGAATTATGCTAGCATTTTGAGGTGATTATAAAGCTTTAACAGTAGGAAAATCTGCAGATTGCACAATTCCATTAAAAAGATCGAGATACTCTAATAGAGCAGTCAGAAACTCTAATAGAACAGTCACTGAATATTATTTACTCTAATAAAGCAGTCACGTTGAAACGAAATACTCTAATACAGCAACCAACTAAAGAATTCAAGACTATTGGAACCTTAAACAACAATGAAAATGGTCTGATACAGCAATAAACTGGCATTATTAGCCAATTATTGTGGCATAATTTTGGGAATAATGGGCAATTCTCAAAAGCATAATAGGTGATTTTTTGAGCACTGCTCAAAAGCATAATGCTCAATTTTTGGAGCATAATAGCCTCATGCCTAACAGATACAGTACGACAGTAGGGACCACAAAGGTGTAGGTGTGGCCCATGAAAAAACCACTCAAAAACCAGCCTCACTTTCCCGTAACGATGATGAAGCAGTATTGGTTAGGTAAAACTGAGCCCAAACAAGTCTTCAGATGGATCCGAAATGCTTTCAACAAGTTGCTATGAATTTTATTTTTTAAATTATTCAATGGAATTTTCTAGTGACTGATTGACTGACTGCCTGACTGATGCCTCAGACAAGCATAACTCAATAACGGCTAAGGTTATGGGCTTGATTTTTCACTGTTCAATGTTGCTTTGGCCTGAAGGTGCCTTTTAGCATACCGCAGTACATACAATGCATTCTTTATGGACTTACCAGTGTTCTTTGTGTCCCATTCATCTTTGCTGGCAGCTCAATTTGGCAGTAGCATGTAATGGCTTCCCTTCATAACGAAAATCATCCGTACTTTTCATAGTGGTTACTTTGATTGTTTTTTTAACAGTTCTTGATTCGTAATGCTGTGTAACGGGTTAAACAAAGCTGACAACGAAGCGTAATGGATACTTCACTTTTCAGACGACAATTGGTAGCTGGGGCATGCAGCACCACTTTTTATTTCTTTTGATGCAGTATTGTGGGTTCACCAGTCATAATAATTTTATTTTACAAAAAAAGTAAACAAACAAGTACACAAAAAGAGCACAGTAGGAATTTCTTATTGTTTTACTGTGATTTAATATTATGCACTATTCCAGCTTGTTTCAGTACTTTTTATCGATGTGTTATGGTCCCTACTCTAGTTGAAAATTCCAAGTTTTTTTGTGTACTTGTCTGCTTAGGGAACCTTTACAGATCCCCCACCTCACATTCATACACAAGTATCACAGAAAAGTGCTAACTCACTGAATTCTGGCTGAAATAGACAGACAGAGATCCTGGTGAGGTGAGAAACTTGGTACACGACATGAAATGTTGCTGTTTACATTCATCGCTTCATTTCAACACTAAATAGCAAAATATCATTTCAAAGGCTTTGGCATAAAATGTATCCCAGATTCTGAAGAATACGATTGTGATCGTAAAATGTTCTACAATACAGCAAATATCTGCAGGAACATTTTTGCACGACAACTCAAAACCACAATACAATTGCCATACAAAACCATTGGGAGAAATTGCTAGGGACTACTGTATATCGTAAAATAGCAAATACTGGCCCTATAGGTATTGCGCTATAAACTTGTATATGTGTAATATATTAATTTTTAATGTAAAAACTGACCGTATTAGTTTACAAAGGCACTCGCACAAAGTGTAAAAAGTAATGGTAACCGAATTTTTCACTTTCTTCCCAATGCCAGTAATACATTTCCAAATTTATTTTTGTAGTTAGGGGCGTGGCCTGGTTCATTTTTGTATTGTTATTTCATTATGTGATATTTTATACGTCAATGGATGCAATCTAATGTACGTGGGAAAATTTGAATCTCAGGAAATAGACTACTTACCAGCATACTTCTGGAACGATAGATTCCTCTACCTGTATAACAGATTAGAGGAGCCCTGTCTGTACTGTTAGTGGCGAGTTATAGCTTGAGCCGCATTTTACTACCGGTACTTTTATATGGGATTCCTTCACTGTCAAAATTCTTGGGCACGCTGCTTAACAATGCACTTTTTGTTTAATAAATAGATCATGCACATGGTCTGTTACGGAGTATTGAGACCTTTGTTCATTTACCGAGCACGCATAATCTGTGCTTGTCGACTACGTGATCTTATTGATATACTATGATGTTTAGCCAGGTCTATGATGTAATTGAAGATCTCGAATCTCATTGGTGACTAACGATTTTGGAAGTCTAAGCTGTGGTCCCATATTTGTAGATCAATTCAATTAATGCTCTACATGGTAGACTGAGGCCATACAGAATATATAGGATTTCTGAAAGGGGGTTTCTGAAAATTGATTTATTTTTATAATTGGGGTAAAAACTGAAGTGTCTGAGGAACTGCCTCCAGAAAATTCTGAAGTTTTAGAAGCTCTGAGTAGGTATAAACCCAATACTTTAAACTGTGAAATGAACATAAGCTATATAGCTTTGATTGCTCTATTAGAGTACTTACATAACTGACTGCTCTATTAGAGTATCTCGATCACTTTTAATGCAGAGTGAGGTCAAATATAAGTATTGCTGAGAGTTTAATAGCTATAATGGATACTAGTTAAATGCAATTGCATGTATACCGAGTCGAGTTAAAGGACGAAACACGGTCAATAATCGCTAGCATATAATTTTATATTTCTCACCCTTGTTGTGCCCACACTGGTTTCATTTTTGAACCAGTTCTTTGTAGTCACATGTGGCCAAGGTTTACCATGTGTGTATTACATTGTCGTTATTTAGGCCACTCCAAATAAATTGTGTTTCCATTCGCATCTGGTTACTGTCAGCTCTCCTTCCATTATTCTGTATTCTTCCATTATTTTCCTACATTTGTGTTATTTTTGCAACTTAAAAATAAAAAGGAAGGTACAAGCTTAAGCACATTTATGCAGCTTTTCATGGAAATGTGCCAGGAAAATAATGGCTGCCAATATTATAATGGAAATGGCCAGACTGTTCACCTGCTTGCAAAAATGCCGCAGAGTCCAGTGAGGATGGGAAACAGAGAATTTATTTGGAGTAGATAATGGTTTTCGATCAAATCTATAACTGGTGAGGTTTGCTAGCCGTAGTCTCGCACACCCGACCCATAAATCAATCAATGCAATGCTGAGTCGAGTGGAAACTGTTTAAGGTCATCCTACTGAAATACAGTGGTACACAGTATTGTGCTATGATAAGTTGTCAATACAGTAACAACAATGGAATAGCTAAAACTGCTACCAAGCTAAATTTATAAGGGGATTTCTGTTGAAACCACAGAAACCCACCTATATAATATGCCTCTGGAGTAGGTATTATCGATTACCGGTACTTGTTATGACTACATATATTTTCCATATCAACTAGGTGCTAAAATGCACTACATCTAAAAACTCTGCCATATCCTGCCATAGATGATGCAATTTAGTGTGTAACAATATACACACCCACCAAGTTTCATATCAATCATGTGATTGGAGCTTGACATAAATAGCCACAGTTACATGCAAATACTATCAATACAGCAACAACGAAAACTACAAGTCTTTAGACTGGTCTTTGCTTTTACCTCCTTGAAGACTAAACTGGATAACCTGGCTGCTTTTGTCAGTTCATTACAAGGGTGAACAAGGGCACATTCAGTGAATTGTGTAGAAAAAGATCCAACTTATCATTTAGATGTGTTTCAGGCTTCCATCACAATTGTAAGGATCAATTATTTGGTAAGGTAGAAAATTCCATCAAATTAAATCTTAAGGTAACATTTCAGGAGGCACATTTGGGTATTGTTATGCCTAACCAATAGTGCCAAGATGTTGTGAAGAATGGTTCTTGGTTTACATTTTTAGCAGGAAAATGCAACCAATCCAACCATTCATGGTCCCTACTATACAGTACTACCATACATAACTATTGTGCACACAATTAAAGTGATAACTGTTTTGGTTTTGCTATTTAAACAATTGCACGTGTTTCTCTTCAAGATGAAGTTTGCTGCTGTACTTGTGGTGATGGTGATTCTAGCGTTCATAACAAATATTGATGGACAGCCTGTTTGTACTAAAATTGACCAGTGTTCTTGTAGATTAAGTGGTGTAGAACCATCCGGCGTGATTAATTTACATGATATAGTAAGTGGTAAACATGAACCAGAATTTGTAGTTGAAGGAAAATCTGAACAAACCAACCTCTGGTATAACTTCTCCTATAACCCGTGTTTCAATTTCTCTGACTATGGGTGTCCAAATACTGGTATATGTCAGACTCATGATGGAATGCAACCATATGACTTGGGAAATCTTGACACCACTGAGTTTGCGTATGGAGAAGATGAAAATCATACTATAGTTGCATTATACTTGTCTAAAGATAGCACTACAGATGGCAGAGTATCACTAGTAGGTTTGGTATGCGATGAATCTGAAATGAAAGGAAGATTTGTGTTTAACGGAGAGACACTTCAACAGTTTTATACCTTTTTGCTCTACACGCGATGTGCATGTCCTGGAAAATGTACAAAATCACTGAGGGAATGTAGAGCTAAGGATTCATGTAGTTGTGAAATGTCAGATGGAACTGGTACAATTAACCTTCATTCTCTTGATAATCCAAGTAGCCCACTTAGAGATGAAGTAAGTCCAACAAATACCTTTCTATACAATCCTTGCTCAGCTATGACGAACCCCTCATGTAAAAATAACTCACTATGTGAAGAGCAAGGGGAATCAATTATTCCTTTAGGTAGAGCATACTACTCAAGGTTTGTATTCAACAATAATCAACTTGCTGTACAGTACATTCAATTCAATGATAGTTTTTCAACTGTGAATTTGATTTGTGATCACAATCAAACAGATAAGCCTGTGTTTAGAGCAGTTGGTGATGGATATACATACAATCTCTACAGTGTGTGTGCCTGTCCTAATGGTTGTGGTGGTCCACCATCAAATGGAACATGCGACCAAACTGACTCATGTACCTGTAAGAGCACTAGTGATGGTGCAGTGATCAACCTTCATGATCTAGACAACCCATATGCACCACTGACTGCTAAAGACAATGAAGGCCATACCTACTACTACAATCCTTGCAGTGGAATACATTTAGAGGATTCTTCTGGAAAATGTGATGGAGCAGCTGCCTGCCAGTATGACCCATACCATGATGTATACTACAACATTGGAAATAACAGTCCGAGAATAGATTATGATACCACCTCTAAATCATTTACATTTCATTACACTGGAGATGGAGATGGTCATTCCATTGATGTAAGAATGATATGTGATCATGATGTTGCTACTACAATACTTGCAGTAGATGGTGATATTCCTAATAGTGCTCATCTAAAATTAGTTTCTAAGTATGCATGTACACAGTAAACAGACAAATGTGCCATATCTTGGGCAGATACATGCACATATGTTATGATGTTGCCATTTATACTTTGTACTTTAACTTTATTGCTGTTACCTTTGTTGTGTATGATCTCTAATTTGATAATAAGACTAACTACAACACTATATGGACTGCACTATATTTTGCCGACCTTGTCAACCGCAATTTAAGTTTTACTCAAGGATTTTTCCAGTACAAAGCCACCCATTTGTGGAATTCCTTGCCAGCCAACATTAAAGGCCTAGAAACTTTCGAAACTACAGTATATGAAAAGCCATTTCTTGTCATCTATTTAATTCAGTGTTGTTTGTGTGTTGTAATTTTTGCTATAGTCTTACTTTGTGTTTGTATTATCCACACAAGTTGTGAAAAAAAGTGTGACCTTAAAAGCCTGGGTGAAAAAAGTTGTGAAATCAAAGGTGGCGGCCAACAAATGGCTGCAATGATGTTATTATTAATAAATAAATTTTAACAAAGCACACTGCCATTATTAAAATTTATTATCACTGCAACCATTGTTGGCCGCCATCTTTGATTTCACACCTTTTTCACCCACGCTTTTTAAGGCCACACCTTTTTCACAACTTGGCTGTTTTAGTTACTTCTTTTTGTAAGTTCCAAAATCAGCCTATAGTTGGCCTTGATAATTTCTTTCCCTTTACTACAGGAATTGTTGAAGACTGCATGGCTATAGAACCGAAATAAGACGAATTTTGAAGGCATGTATACCCCAATGATAGCTGGGCAGATTCAACTCAAATTAGGAATGGGAGATTCCCTACTCTGAGGAAGTTTCCATAGCAGAAATGATTAATTATACCGTTTAAGCACTATGGAGCTAAAACTTTTTTAGTTTTAGATTTTTTTTATTCCCAGAGTCACCAACACTCCTTGCCACTGCTCCTAGTACCAAAGATGTTAAAAAGTGCTAGACAAATACTAAGATCAAATTTCAATCAATGAGCTGAAGCCACCTGACCCTCATTTAGTGCAAGGTCAAGTGCTCCTTGTGAAAGTGGACAGTCCTGATGTGATCTAGCTCCTCTCAAACATATAAGAGTGGAACGTAACAATGAATAACTATGTCATCCTGCAAGGCAGCTGAACTATATACAACTCCTTCTGAAGAGAGAGAAGGAAAGCAAATACAGCAGAAGCATGACCCATACCACCCCTTAATGTTGACAATACAAGTGGAGTAAAAGAACCCATCTCAATTTCCCTAATACGTTGTTTATACTTCCGTTGTCATTGATAAAGTGAGGATACTTGGGTACCACGATACGAAGCTGTGTGCATTAATAACATTAAACACTTTGACATAAAAAATTCCTTCTGATATTTACCTCCCCAGAATCCTGAAGCAGAAACATCTATACACAAGCTCCATCCTCATTATTAGCTGTTGCCTCGAAGGGTCTCAGATATGTACAGTTTTCAAAGCAGTGTTTCAGTGATGTTAAATAGCCTTGACTGGCCCACATAAAACAGAGGCGTAAAGTAAATCGATTATCCCTTCTTCACAGAATTGTCCACCACCAGGAACCAGCATTACAAATACCAAATTATTTCTTGCCACAATCCATCAACACCAGACAATACCACCCACTTAGATTTATACTGCCAACAGCTATAGTCAGCTAATACCTCCAATTACCAAAATAGCTATTTTTACAAAACTGCCCCCTCATGTTATGACAAAGGCTTTATAATTAATGCACATACTTTAACTAGTTACATGTAATTACTTTCCTGAATCTTTTTTAATTAAAACCTAAATTTATTATTTTCATTAGATATAATCAGCATTGTGCTACCTTACCAATTATCATAATGAAAATGGCGGTTTCTGGTTCCGTAAACAAGCATGTCGTTCGCCCACACTGGCTGTACTTGGCCACATGACACACTTGTGATATCTGATCCAAAACAGCCAAGCTGTAAAAAAGGGTGCCACCCCCAAAAAGCCATGGTGAAAAAAAATGTGAAATCCAAGTTGGTGGCCAAGAAATGGCTGTGATTCTAGCAAAAAATTTTAATGAAACCATTCAGGTGAATTTTTTTTGTTGAGTCCTATTGAAATGTGGAGGAGGCACTACAAATTTACCTGAATTGTCGTTACTAAAATTTTTGTGATTTTACCTACCATCAAAGCCATTTCTTGGCTGCCAACTTGGATTTCACATCTTTTTCATAGTGGCTTTTTGGGGTCTGCACCCTTTTTTACAGCTTGGCTGTTTTGATTTAGATAATAACTTCACCCTATGATTAAAAGTAAAGATATATTGTTCATTTAGTCAATTAATTACTGACTGTTTTATTAGAGTATGGAAATCTTTTTGAACTTTTGAGGACCAGCTGTATGGCATATATAAACATCCTGCGCCTATTATGCTTCACCGTTTGTCACACAGTCTCACAGTAGTCATATATAAAGTATTAGATTCACATGTCTTGAAGATATAAAGCTACAATTTAACACAAGACAGAGAACCACCCTGTGCCTCATTTTAACTATAAAATTTACCGATGTGCCCAAAAGTAGGCAAAAAGCAGATTTTCCAAAATCAGGTCACTATTGTAGAATATTATATAGCATTCTTGTATTTATTTCAAATTTCAGTGGCTTGACCAGCCAAACTTCAGAAAGCCTGAAGCCACATGATACAATTCATGACCAGACCTTACATTAATGGTCAGTCAACAGACAAAATCCACACAAATGGCATGATGTCACGTAGCCCCCAAAATTGGCAATATTGTGCACTTTTCAAAAAACCACGAAACTTTCCACATAAATAGTACTCCTCATGACATGTAATTTTAGATATAGTACCATTGCTGAGTTGACCCTTGGTGACTTTTATGGCAATTTTTGTACAGAAAATTCATCATTTTTGTCTTTAACTCCCTGAGGCAGTAATTAATTTGTTAAAACATAATATCAAAATAAATAACTTGCTGATAGAAACAACTTGGTTTTTATTGAAGTCAATAGGTGATTTCAGTACAAAGTTATGATCTAGCTGCAAAATTTGATAAATTTACCTGCCCTTGAGGTGTGAATTACCTGTGGGCAGATAATTATGGATAAATTTATCAAATTTTGCAGCTAATAAAAATACTCATAACTTAAGAATGAAATCACCTATTGACTTCAAATAAAAACCAAGTTGTTTCTATCAACAAGATCTACCATCTTTTAACAAGTTAATTACTGCCTCAGGGAGTTAAAGACAAAAATGATCAATTTTCTGTACAAAAATGGCAGTAAAGGTCACCAAAGGTCAAATCAGTGATGGCACTATATCTGAAAATATATATATATTGAGGACTACTATTTGTGTGGAAAATTTCATGGCTTTATGAAATTTTTTGGTTGTGCCGCTATACTAATAATGAGTTTTCAAAATTATTGTCCTTGCACAAAGTAATAGAGGTACCATAAAGGCTGACGTGTAGATGTTTATTTGTAGTACTAACAATAGCTGTCATTTTGTTGCTATGGGATACTACATTTTCCCAACCCAAGGATTTCCAATCTTCCTTCAGAGTGTTGCTTAAAAGTTAGTAAGTAAATGATAAGATGCAACAGTACTAGTGAAACATAGCTGAGAGTGATTATTTCGTTTACACATGTGCACACATAATAGTCTACTATGTCTATGTAGGTATAGCTAGCTGGATAATCACCTGACCATACCTCAATTCAGAGTCTGCTAGCACATGTATGTATAGCTGTCATAGTGGACATTTAGTCCAAAATTAAGTATGTATGAATTACAGCAGTATATAACCATGCCAATTATTTTACTGAAGCAGTAGTTACCTTGGCCATTAAACACATAATACAGAGTGTATCATGGGCAATAATTCTCACATTTTCATTAACTCTATTCCTTATTTCTTTGTACACAGAATCACAGATGTGGTTGATCCTACAATATTAGTGAATCTACAGGAGAGTCTGGTTATTGCTAGACAGACAGTTTTCTTAAGCATGTGATTTGGAATATAAAAGTGCTTAAACACGGGTATGCTTTAAGCATATAAGTTTGCACTGACGTACAGCACAGAATTTTAAAAATCACAGTATATACAAGCCATATTAAGGCTCTGGTCATAATTTTCTGTATAATATAGTTCTGAAATACATTGTTGTGACCAACAGTACATGATAGAGCAGGTAATATTGTGTAATCTGCACAATAGCACATGTACATGACTGTGTTACTGGGACTATGCAAATATATAGTCCCTCCAGTGAGTGGTGTGTGCAGTTGCTTCTCATGTACTTTCACTTTGTATACTTCGTGCGAAGTTGGGTACTACATTACCATAATTATAGGGCATGTAAATGGTGTCAATGTTATAAGCTAATACTTGGGTTACAATATTGTATAGCAATTTCAACTTAAACTTAGGGTTATAGGTGTGTAATATACACAATAAGGCAAGTCCTGCACTATGGGGTAGGTACCAACACTATATGGTACATAACTTCATTTCTTTCTGTTGCAAGTTAATAATGTCAGCAAATGATGTTACACAACTGGCCTGTGTAATAGCAAATGATGTTACACAACTGGCCTATGTTACACAACTGGCCTGTGTAATGCTACTACAGTGTAGTACTATGCATATAATGTGCACTTGTGTATATAAACATAAGTATGAAACAGATATATGCACAATACTACACACATAGTTATCTTATAACTTAGCAAGCAATATAACTGCAGTATTATACTGTAGTACCTGCATGCTTCACATCAGTACACTTGCAGGGTGGCATATTGTTCATGTACTTAAAAGTGATACCACCATGTATGCTATAGGGCATGAATGGCGCTGATGTTAAAGCTTGGTTCCCAATATAATTTAGTTAATATGTAATGTCCTGCACATAGAAAAGGGACCAATACTAGTATAATTATATGAAACCATGGCACAAAACATTTTTGTACATGTATACAAAGAGTAATACTGTACATATACACACATAGTTATTCAGTCACTGTAATGAGAGGTTCACGAAATTCAGTAATTAAATGTAACATTTGGGATTGTACTGCTCATAGTATTTACTCAACTCATATGATATAGTTTTACTTTTCTCCCATATTCTCCACTCTTTGAGATGAGAATGGATGGCAAACATCAGATGTTGTAATTCACATTACATAATGTAGTTATACTAGTGTACATTATGAAGTATACAAGCACTACCAAGATGAGATACTGTACTGTGTACATCGTTGAAGTTATTATATAGTTGAAACACGTACGCCAATAAAGGTCAAGCAGTATGAAAGATTCTTGTATGTTATTGAGCCGGCTCTTAAAGAGTTGTACAACACCTTGTATAGACAGCAATACTCCTGTCACTATTATTCCACTAAAAAGGCTGATTTTATTGTTGAGAGCTGACAAGCTGAAGAACACAGCTCTCATTAAAAGTTCCAGTACAGTCCAATATAAATTTTGTCCTTGTATGTACTGAAGTACGTGTACATCAAGAAGTGGTTTAAAATTATTTACAAATTTGAATCTTGAAAATGACTTTGAAACAGAAGAACAAAATTAAATGGTAATAACATTGACAAAATCAGCTAGCAAACAACAAATAGTATTGTAAATTTAACTCCAAACAATTCTACAGTTGTATCTACTGACCAGAATAACTGTGTGTGTCTACTGAGTACAAAAGAACAAGACATGACACGCCATTGATAAGATTTTAGTATAACTCAATAAGAAGAGTGTGGCAAGCACATGTAAACCTCTTTGTGCTGTAAGTCTCTGGACTTTATTTGAGTAATGACTACCCATAATCAGTACTAATGCTATCATAATGAATTAAAATGGAAATGCTAATTGTAAGCACTTTGAATAATTGCTCATGTTAATATAGAAACAAGTTTCAATTCCTAAATCCAAATTAAAAATAGAAAGTAATACACAAATAGGTGAATTACTCTATGACTGCAACAATTATGTCAGCATAATTTGGTGCATAATAGGCTGATAAAAGTATTGAACATATATACATATCTCAGGACCTAAAATAAGGCCTTAACACTGCACAAGTCTGTAGTGTTAGATCTAAAATATGCAGTGATAAAATAATGTTTTGTGTAGTGTTAATTTATAGGGCAACTGCCATAATAAGAATATGTAACATGACGACATATCATCACCAAGTGTATACTCTTGAAGCAACTGCAGATCTTTGTAGACAAGTACGCTGATTAACTGTTTCTGGACGGTACATGCCAATTAATGCATGCATGGTTCTAATTTGAATTTGCTGCTGGTAAAAAAAACCATAACTTTGAAATGGAATATGCTATGAACTTGCAACAAGTATCAATCTGTTTCTTGGATAAAGATCTTCAATTTGTCACCTATTTTGAACAAATTGAGTGTTGTATGGGTGATATATGGACAAAGGTCACTGTTTTTGAGCATAAAATGAACTGTAGAGAACACCAAAGGCCAAATCTGCAATAGCTCCATATCTCAAAATATGCTTCATGGTAGGTAGGTTTCATACTTTCTTCACAAAGTGCACAATCTGCTCATTTTTACTAGCTCTGCTGATCTACTAACTTACCTGTGGCAATTGGTGAGGATCAAGTCACCTTTAGAAATCAGTCAAGCTGCTTCAGCCCATACAGACATCTGAATCAAAGACGTACTAGATGCTTTTGCAAGCCAGTGCCTGTGTTAAGGATTTCACTAATGAATAGAAAAAAATCAGTCTGGAATCCCCAACAATGCCTACCTACAGTTACACCCTTTTCATATGGTCACTTTAAATCCACATTCAACGTGGGTTAACACATTCATATGAGCTTCTTAACCCGGGTTGAACCTCGAAGTCATAAAATATCACAAGTGAGTTCAACCCTACAAAGCAGTAGGGTTGAACTCGGATCTGCAAAGTAAAAGCAAATTGCAGTTTTTAGTAATGCATGAAGTGCTTAGGAGACAATTATCACTCAATGAAAATACCATCATCTGATGATTGCTTGTGAACAGAAACTGGGTTTATACTCAACCCAAGTTTAACTCACTTTTGAGTGTTCGTGTGACAATAGTGTTAGTCTGGTGGTGCCCACCCCTTCGTAAAAGAAGTCTAGCGTATTATGGAATGTAATTAAACAATGATATCATAATAATAGCAGCAAGAATGGCACATCTAATAACCATACAAATAGGTTAACAAACAGCTGTTACAACCAAATATACTTTTCGTATTGATTAGGCATCATCACAAGTGCATCACTTCGAACTACAAGACCTTACACTATTATGTACCTCTATCGTTTATTTGTTGTTTTAAAGAAAACCCTATTGTCGACTACAAGCAGCCTTAGTCATAATGCATCTTTACAAAACTTCATGACAAACTCTTCTACATATTAATATGCAATTCTATAGTACCTTTGGTAACTCCAAAACAAATCTTACAAAACTTGTAATTACCAACACTGCAATCTGATTAATGTACCTGTTTTCTGTAACATGCTACATGCTAGAGTGACTACACTCTTCCTCATTTTGCAAAGGGCCAGACTATGCTACAGTGTTGTTGTGAATAACATTGATAATTTCTCATTACATCATAAGTAGTGTCAAGGGCAAATGCTGCAATCTGATTGGTGCTGCACAGTAACTGCACATGCAAGTCTTGTATTGTATATGTTAGAGTCCCTAGACTCTGTGTCTTGTGGTTCTTTGGTATTACCGGTCAAGAGGAGCTATTACACAATAATTACCTGCACGATAATGCCACTGGACACTTGACGCATGACTAGGCAGATTCAGGGTTATCAGTTAGCTATATTAATTGGTGGTTTTATATTTAGGCAGACATTTTGGAAAAGAGATACGGACAGGGGATTTAATGCCCTCACAAATTCCTCCCTACAAAAAGTTACTTACGGATCATTACATATCATAAAGTAGATACTATAAAGCTGGTGAAAATCAACATAATTTACGTATGAAGGATATGATAAACTTTCCCCAACCAACTTTGAAAGTATTAAACTTCTGTCTCTCCAGTTGCTCAACTTTCTGGCATCATAAACTTACTTTAAAATAATTTTTGCTACACAATATATAAAATTTCCTTTTTGCTTCTGCAAATTTGTAACCAGATATAAATATAGCAGTGGGATGGGAAGTATCTCGATCAGTATTACAGCAATACTGCAGTATTCTAATGAAATGATATCTGTATCATTGAGATTTCAATGAAACAATAATATCACGATATTGTTAATTATTACCATCGTTTTCTGCACCAATGATAAGTGTTTGCTACAACTCTTTTGAGGCTAGAAGATTATTATATTGTACCACAAACAAGCATGTGGTGCTACTGGAGATAAGTGTCTGCTACTTGCAAATCTAAAATCATTGCTAAAGATTAGGCTTGAGTCTATTATGCTCCAAAATTTGCCTATTATGCTTTTTGGCATTTCCCCAATTTTCTGCCTATTATGCTTGTTTTTATGCTTTTCATAAATGCATTATGCTTTTATTTTGTGTTTTTTCTTTGTGTAGAGAAGTTCTTCATATGATAGAATGCAGTAAATGGAAGTGTCACTTCAACCAAGAGTATATAATAATAGAGTAGAGAGGAGAGTGTCTAACTTCAGTGGATTCACCAAACTCACTGCACTCAACTATAGCCACCAAAGGTGACAAATGGCTTGCTCTATGAAGGAGGTTGTAGTACTTCTACTGCTTCAATTAAGAAATATCAACGGTCTTCTGTTCACTAAAAGGTATTGATTTATTACTAGAAGTTTTATGGATTGAAGTAGGAGGGTTTGAGCGCAGTGTGTTTGTATGGATTATATTGAGAGTTAGACACTCTCCTCCCTCTTCTATTATTATGTACTCTTGCTTCAATTGCTAATAGCAATAGCTTGAATTGGGGATGTGCTCCAGATTTAGTAGACATATTAGAGCAGGGGGTCTGGGGGCATATCTATAGTCCCTCAAAAGTTATAGATATTATATCGTCTATGAAATAGTATCTTCGCAGTTTTGTATGCAAATCATAAATTCATAATTACATATAAAAATATTATGCATGGTTTCAGTCTTCTGATTGTTGTAGCAATTGGTATTCAAAGAACAGCAACTGCTATGTATGCAATACCATGTCAAAAACATATGTATTAGCTTCCTGGGGATAAACACTTAAAGGTTTTCATTATCTCTGTTGCCTTGCATGCGGTGACTGTTCTATTAGAGTGTTTGACTGTTCTATTAGAGAATCTGGATTTTAAATATATATATATTTTCCTAGGTTGATATTAACCCCAGACTCACAGCAGACCTGCACAGACTTTACTATTTTCAATGTCCAGACATTCACTCTAGCTTTACTGACTTTATTATCATCAGAGCTTCTATTGTATTGTCTTCCAATCGAGCTTCCAATGATCATAATCATCGTATCACATTTTATTCAAAACCAAATTCATTGGCTGAACCTCAGCTAAACTGCTTTCCCATGCCTTGGCACTAGTTAGCACATAACTGCACGTGTCCTATAAAACTCAAACCCACAATGAAAAGATATCATTACTTCGAGCATAAACATGTAGTAAGCATTCCAGCTGATTTTTAAATTTTGGAAAAATGAACTTTTTATATGCTCAATAGATAGAGTATTGATTGCTGATCTCAGAAATATATAGTTTGTTGGGTTGGAATTAGCTACTTTGGCATGCACAGTGTTTAAAAATTGAAAAAAGGCACATTTTTTTCTCCAGGGATTCCCATTTTAAAGGGGAAAATGGCACAATTCAATCAGGAAGCCATCTAGCAATCTGGACTGTCTTGAAACTGCAGTTGCTTCTAGCTGCAAGTTTGTACATGTAATGAGAGTAACTTCAGATTTTATCGGATCTCATTGATTTTTGTATGCTTTGTGGTGAACAAATATGTTTCACCTACTGCACACTTCTCAATACAGTGGTGTATACCCATAGGCAAGTGACTATCTCAAGTAAGTAAAAACATCAAGTTAACAACTTATAAAGGTAAACAACTGAAGTGGAGGTGCCACAGTGATGCAACAATACCTAAGGTGGAGTTGTGGTTTCAATTACGGCTTTGTTATGCTGACTTTGAAGTGGTTTGTATTTTTGAGCTGATGACACAGCCATCAGAAAATTGCTCTGGAGCTGAAAATCGCTAACCTGAGTGAAGTAACTACGCACTTTAAAGTAAGCACCAGTGATTACCTTCCACCCGACAATACGTTTTTAAAAGTTTTAAAGTATTCTACATACATTACAAGGCATGAAAAGATCCGGTGTTTATTCTAGGCTTTATCCTTTGGGGGAAATCAGGAATTCAGGGGGTGACCAGGTGAAAGTCTGTTATATAGTTGTCCAAGTTCACAACTATAAAGAACAGTTGAAATAGTTGCCAGACTGGAATTTAAGGCTCATGAGTGTTGATTTAGGTTTTTGTGAAGCCAGTGTAGAGCTTGATGCATGAGTGCAAGGCATGCAGTGATGACATAATGATGTAGATGTCTTCCAAGAAATAATTTAAAACTTAGGGTGTTTGAAATTAAATACTAGGACAGTTTCATGATTATGGTAAAACAAGAAGTTTTCTTTAACATCAGGCTTTCTGATATTACATCTGGGGGGTAGTTGGGATGGCTGTGCATGCCATTTTGAAAGTAGAAATTTTACAAAATTATATACACTTTTTGAGATGGAATTTAAGGACAATTTTAAGAGTTAAGCATGCTTTTTTCTATACTTGGGCTCTCAGATATCAAATAGCCATCACTATAATACTGAGAGCACTTTAAGGTTTGTATTTGCAATTTTTAACCTGGGAAAATTTTACGTATTAGCCACTTTCATATTGAATCTCAGAGCATTTTTGATAAGTTTAGTTTGTCATTTAAAAAACAAGCTAAACCTAAGTATAGTGCAGTAGTCACTCACAAATTTAGGGGGTGAGTTTGAGATTTTAGGGGGGAGGGGGGAACCCCTCCCCCCCTAACAGCCCTAGAAGAAACACTGGATTACAAAACAACACAAAACTTACTTATATGTAACGCGCATGACAAAACTAAGATTTCATGTGGACAAACCCCATAGCGATTTTCATCTTCATTGGAGCTCGCACTACGGGGCAATCCCAAGGTGAGTTGTTAGTTTGTGCCAGGGTTCTATTATTTAAAAATCTCGGATACTGGAATGTCTACATTAGGGTCCGTAATGCGAAAAATCAATATCCTCCAATCAACTACCTAACTATTGTCATGTGTTAGGCTAAGTGTAACTTGAATAACACCAGCCTGGCAACCAAGTTTGTCACTTTCTTCTGGTAGAAAACGAAACAAATGTTTTAAAACCACGTGATTTTTCGTTGCAGCAGTTCGTAGGGTTCTTCGTATGCCACAATATCAGGGCCGGAGGAGGGAAAATTGAGTTGGTCAGGCCATTGACTATAATGTTGAAATTGCTACTGTATACATGCCAATGAGAGAGGAGCTGTTGCACAGTGTGTGAAGCACACTCTGCGAAGTATGAAGCACAAGCATTCTAGGGGGTCTGGGGGCATGCCCCCACAGGACATTTTTGAAAATTAGACACTCAGATATGCAATTTTAGTGATATTTCACTGCTAGCTAGCTATATATATAAATATGCTCAAGTCTATCTGTTGTTCTTCAGACTTTCTATACTATGTATAATTGTAGACCTGACATACCCAGGGGACACAGCATGAAACTTGCTGTATGGTTCATTTAGTTATAGCTAGCAATTAGAAGTTCAAGGGGGTCTGGGGGTGCAACCCCCAGGAGCTGCAGAATTTTTGCAATTTAAAGGTTTAAAAATGCCTTAAAATTTAAAACTGATGCTAAATTTTAAAGTAAAACTAGCTAGCAAATTGCAACTTTCCCCCCAAATTTCACAGGGAACCCATGCAGCATGGCCCCCTTTAGCTAGGATATAATTACTATACTGTGAATTCACACAGCTACAATAAAATGCTACACAGCTGTATACTACTATACTGGTTTGTATGAAGTGAACGGATCATCATGTAAATATACTGGTGGACAGTCACAAGACCAATCAGCATTCGAAAATGGCGCGATGTGGGTGAGACTGAGAGTCAGTTTGCTCGGTATCTCGACAGGACGAGTGGGTAGTTGAAGAGGAATGATTTCTACTCAACATTTCATCCAGATGGCCACCATGTAATGTATGAGTGTGCAGCTTCTTGCCGAGGAATGAGGCATCTGGTTTGCCGGTCACTGCCAGCCCTTCGCCCAGTAAAGGAAGCCAAGAGAGACAAGCCAAGGAATGCTAATGATTATTTTATGAAGATTGAATTGTGATATAAGTGTGCTGGTTTAGAATCAAAGAAGGCACCTGCCTTACACGTGATAAATGCCAACTGTCAGCACATGTGATATTGTACGTAAACCCACAATCATTTCTGTACAAAACGATACGAATGCAATGCTGTACTGTAAGGTAATTGGAGGTACTATACGTGTAGTTCTGTGCTTTAGTTAGGCTGAGAAACCAGGTAACTACTCGTGTCATGCATTTTCAATAACATCTGTAAAATGTATGTAGCTACATGTAGATGTGATCGTCCAAAGATTGCATGAGAGTAATGTAGTTCGAGTTCAACTTCAGATTATTGGTCCGGCTCAGGCCTGACCAACCGGACCGTCTCCTCCGGCCTTGAATATTCACTCTCAACATTGTTCAAGTAGTCTATCATCAACTCAAAGTATTGGTGGTTTGATTTTATTGGTCAGTTTCCGGTGGCAGCACGATCTGTGCAGCTTTTGGCGACAACAAAATGTTTCTTGCTCTGGAGCACAGGACAAGCAGAGCAGCAACTGCACCGTGGGTCAGCAATGACCAGTACTAGGTAAAGTACCTGCATGTGGAGTATAGTTATAATTGAAGCTTGCTGGCCATCTGGCTGAGCCATCTATATGCTGAAATTCGGCCAAAATGACGCAATGTTTGCAAACAAATACCAGAATGGTTGATACATCAGTGAGACAGTCTCCAACAGCAAGGATACGAAGCTTATAAACACCTAACAATACGGCTATCTCGCCCAGTAAACGTATACAGCAATCCAATGCATGAAATAGGCACTCACGTGATAGATATTCAAATCTCGAAAAGTACAACCATAATCTATTCCATGACATTAAATCACTTGGAATCAATTGACAATCAGCATTAGGTTCAACATCTCGATTAGCCCAGCAATCTGAGACTCCCTATGATGCCATCACAACATAAAACACACCGTGCCCAGGGGTGTAGCCAGGATTTTTTGAAGGGGGGTTCCAGCACCAGCATTGAGTTACTAGAAGCAGGGGTCTGGGGGCGCAGCCCCCAGCTGCTGAGAGACTTTCAATATTTTAATAAATCAAAACTCAGCAAATTGCTATATTTTATGCAAAAAGTACATTAATTATGATGCATTAAGTGCCCCTGGGATGAAGGTAGTACTAGATAAAGTCACCTAGTGGAAACAGACAGCATAACACATAGAGACACATATGGTAATCTGTAAGTGATGGTTATATCTCACTGTGGTATAGGAGCCATGAATCCACTGATACAAATGACAATCAAAACAATATAACTATACAAATATGCATAGCATGAATTCATTTTGCATAACACAAGTGATAAATTACTGGAGCTCTATATCTTTAAACACTGCACACCAAAGCTATAGCAGTATAAGGTCATGCTAAGTTTTGCATTTAATGTTGGAATGTCTGAAAAACTTCATATGGACATGCATGGATATTTAAATGCATGTTCTATTAGAGTATACCTGACTGCTCTATTAGAGTATATACCTGGATGCTCTATTAGAGTATATCGATCTTTTTAACAAGTTTTGAAGAGGGCTCATGTTACCTCTGTAAATCCTTCCCTGAGAGATGAATGTAATGGAAAATAAAATAAAAATCTCGTAAGTTTTATCAATTGTTGTGCTGTGCCATTACACTATATTGCTCACTCATTTTGTCCTGCCACACTAAATTTACATTCAACCATCATGTGGACACTGTTTGCCAAAAAGCTAATAACACTTTAGCATTCTTACGAAGAAATCTGAAACACTGTAACCAAAGAGTTAAGCTAGATGCCTACAAGATATTTGTTCTACCAATTTTAAACTATGCTGCGACAGTTTGGTCCCCACACATGCAATACTACATCAATAAACTAGAAGCTATTCAGAAGCGTGCTGCTCGTTTTATTGTGTCAAATTACCGCAGATTAAGTAGTATATCACATATCCTAAATTCACTAAAGTTAAAATCCATAGTGTACCATCATACAAGGCTTCGTCTCTTGATGTTCTACAAGATTGTCAATCACCTAGTAGAGCTTCCTATCCCCAGTTATATTGTACATTCTAAAAGATGTTTACGAGGAAACCAGGATAAATTTATCAAACCATCTGCTACTGTTGATGCATACAAATTTAGTTTTTACCCAAGATCAATTACCCTATGGAATCAACTACCAATCAATGATATTTTTTCCCTAAATGATTTTGATAGTATTCTTCAATCAACACTGACACATTCAATGAAAAACAGTAATTAATAATCTAAAGACATTGTTTTTATACTCAAATTTGTGAGTTTTACAATCATAAATATATATAAATATATAAAAATGGTGTGTTAGGATCCTGCTTGCAGAAGTCTAAATTTTACAGGGGGGGTTCCGGAACCCCCCCTCCCTACGCCCCTGGTGCCTGCACTGGCCCAGACCACGCCTGAGTGAACAATTAACGTAAATATTTACAGAAGGAGCACACTGCATGGTTCCTATTCAGAAATGAAAGCGATTTCATGTGTATTTCCGCGATTTGAATTTCGATCACGTGATCGAGTGCCTATTTCATGCATTGGATTGCTCTGTGCGTTTACTGGGCGAGATAGCCGTATTGTTAGGTGTTTATAAGCTTCGTATCTTTGCTGTTGGAGACTGTCTCACTGATGTATCAACCATTCTGGTATTTGTTTGCAAAAATTGCGTCATTTTGGCCGAATTTCTTATTTTTTTAAATTTATTTATTGATTAGCAAACACCCAACAGGGTTTTTACGCTAATGTACAAGGTACGTACACATAAGTGCCTAGTTTAAGTTACAATAACATAAGTGCCTATAATTTAAGTTACAATAATGATTAGTACTAAGGTACAATAAGTGCTAAGTTACAATAGGTGCTAGGTTACAACTAGTGCTAAATTACAGTAAGTGGTAAGTTACAATAAGTGCTAGAATTACAATGAGTACTAAATTATAGTGAGTGCTAAGTTACAATAAATACAATAAGTGCTAAGTTACAGTTATAAAGTAGGAGCAGGGCCGCCCACAGGGGGGGCAACTGCGGCATTTTGCCCCGGGCCCCAGGAGGCCCCATGAAGGGCCCCCTGAATACCTGTTTAAAAGATCGATATACTCTAATAGAGCAGTCAGATCTAAATACTCTAATAGAGCAGTCACAGTAGGAGCAGTGTAGCAAGCTTATAGATAAGGAGATATGGTTGGTGATGGGTAGTTATTGTCATTGCCAGCAGGTTGCGACCTTTTTTTTTTTTTTTTTTTTTTTTTTTTGGTCTTCACCTTACAACTTGGGTCAAGGGCCCCACTTTAACTCTTTGCCCTGGGCCCCTTAATTTCTCTGGGCGGCCCTGAGTAGGAGTAGTTGATTGTTTAAATGTTTCAAGATCAATTTCAACATATAGATGGCTCAGCCAGATGGCCAGCAAGCTTCAATTATAACCATACTCCACGTGCAGGTACTTTACCTAGTACTGGTCATTGCTGACCCACGGCGCAGTTGCTGCTCTGCTTGTCCTGTGCTCCAGAGCAAGAAACATTTTGTCTGTCGCCAAAAAGCTGCACAGATCGTGCTGCCACCAGAAATTGACCAATAAAATCAAACCACCAATACTTCGAGTTAATGATAGACTACTTGAACAATGTTGAGAGTGAATATCGTGGAATACGAGGAACCCTACGAATTGCTGCAACGAAAAATCACGTGATTTTAAGACATTTGTATCGTTTTCTATCAGAAGAAAGTGACAAACTTGGCTGCCACGATGGTGTTATTCAAGTTACACTTAGTCTAACACATGACAATAGTTAAGTAGTTGATTGAAGGATATCGATTTTTCGCATTGCGGACCCTAATGTAGGCTACATGTAGTAAGACTAGTGTATTTTCTACTCGTTGTCACGAATCATTTCACCATCCAAAACAGGTTAGCCCTTGACTTTGTGACTGTTATATAGCTGAAGTTATACTTATGGTGGTGGAAATTTTCCCATTATGCTCTGAATTATGCTCCATTATGCCACCATTAACTTTGATGCTCCAAGTTAATAATATTCATAATTTTCCACCTTTAGGCTGGATCTCTGATTCGCTCAGTTTTGTCGGAGCAGTACTTTGCAGAACCAAGGGTGGCCATTTTCAAGTTGACAAAGAAGAGTCAAGCCTGTATTATTGCAGAAAAAGAAATTATATTTGACATAGCACAGTTTTCTATGGCACAGTGTTTGGCAGCACTGATTGCTACTTACTATGTGTTCAACATTGACTATCCATCTGCCTTGTATCCAAAAAAACATTCTACAATTTATTGAACATATCCTGCTGGAGAGATCCGACACGAAAGTAAAAAACAACATGAAGTATAGTTCTCTTGTGAACGCCATTTTCGACTGACAGTAATTCACTATTTGTTATATACTTTTATTATGCATATGTACAGTATAATGGTATGGTGTGTCTGCGGTATTGTGTGTTATACATGTACATATGTGACCGGATTTGCAAAAAGGTACCTTTTCCACACATTTTACATTTGAGCAAACAAAGCAATGTACCTTTTGACTGCATATACTGATCAACATGCTCTTGGTTTCAAAATGTAGCCAGATAATTTAGCTGCACTCATGGAAAAGGTCAGGTAATTTTATGGAATGACTAAAAAGTTATGAAGCTTCAAAGATCAAAAAATGGGTCAAATTTTGTGTGTGAAAAAGGTACCTTTTCGCAAATCCGGTCACATATTATACCTTCCTTTAAATCATCAGTGTGTTACTTGACTGACTTCAACAGTGTGAAACAGTTAGAATAGCAGCAAACTTACACTGTAAAAGATCTACACAGTAAAATATTTAGCACGCTTGTAGGGCAACACATATGTTAATATGACACACTATGATGTTTAACACACTTTTAGTGTGCTGAAATTAGAGACATGAGAATAACACTTAATAGCATGTTAAAACAACACATAGAACTTTTCTGTGTATGCTTTTCATCTCCTATTATGCCAAAAATTATGTCGGCATAATCGACGCAAGCCTACTAAAGATCAAGATACTCATGATCAATAGAACAGTTAGTCACTCTAATATAACAGTCACCTATATAAATATCACAATAACAACGTATCACTACTAGTGTAAAAATAATTTTCAAAAATTAAAAGTCACCATACCCCCAATTATGCACAGTAATACAGTTATGCCATCAGCTTATATGTGGTCAACTGAACAAAACCTGTACATTTCTCTAATTTATTTTCATCTCTTCTTGCTGTATATGCTGAACTATGAAATGAACTGTCACAATTTCAGTTAAATTCAACAATCCTACAGGAGTTGACAGTAGAAATGACAGGAAATCAAATTGCATTATACAGTACCAGTTGAAAGTGCTTAACTTACTCATAAATACAATGGTCTCTAAAGTTTGGCTCACTGTGTTCACCATCAATTGGTTAATCTGCTATGTTAACCAGCAAGAATGATGATAATTACTTTGCTTTCTGCTACAGCATAACATGCCATTTAATGTATTAGAACAAAACAAATGATTATTTTTACTCTTTATGAGCAGACAGGCACAATTGTTTGATAACACCGATAGGTTTTTTGAATAACACGTTATTTCCTAAGTGTTGAAGTACTTAAAACGTGCATGCATAAAATTTTCAGTAGTATGAAGTGCATGTTTTTCCCATTTACTTCATTTTTCAATGTGTAAATTAGTGGCTTATTCAGCTAATCACATATGTATGAAGAGCATAGTTGGATAGCTGAACAACATTTTCACATCAATTGTAATAGATTTATATGAAATGAACAGTCCTATGCTACCTATACAGCTAGGGAGATCGTGCATGGTCAGTGTATGAAATTACTTCAGTCCATTTAGATCACCACTATTTCTTTAAGCACATATGATTCATATCTGTATATGTGCAATGCATGTGGGCTATATACAATCTAATCAAAAACAGCCAAGCTGTAAAAAAGGTGCTACCCCCAAAAAGGCCATGGTGAAAAAAGATGTGAAATCCAAGGTGGCGGCCAAGAAATGGCTGTGATGGTAGGTTAATGGTAAAAATTTTAATAACGACAATTCAGGTGAATTTGATGCCAAGACCAAGTGGCACAAAATTCACCTGAATTGTCGTTATTAAAAGTTTAACCATTAACCTACCATCACAACCATTTCTTGGCCGCCACCTTGGATTTCACATCTTTTTTCACCATGGCCTTTTTGGGGGCCGCACCTTTTTTACAGCTTGGCTGTTTTTGATTAGATATCACTTCTTTTTGTATTTGTATACTGCAAAGCCAGCCTATGGCTGGCTTTGGGGCTTTTTTAACCCATGTGTTTTTTTTATTTACCACAGGAAGAAGAAAGAACTTATAGAAGATTTTTTCATACTTCAATTTTTTTGATTTTATTAGTAATTATACAAATTATATACATATATTTATTACATGCCCATTATTCCCCACAGGATATTTTTTAGCAGCTGATCTCTCTACTGGGTGACTTAAAATATAGCTGAACTATATACAGGATGGTTTCTTTGTAGCTGAACTCTCTACAAGATAAATTCTTCTAGCTGATTTCTCTACAGGGTGATTTGTTTCTAGCTGAACTCTCTACAGGTGATTTGTTTGCAGCTAAACTTTCTACATCCATGGTGGTTTCTTTGTAGCTGAACTCTCTACATGATGGTTTCTTTGTAGCTGAACTCTCTACAAGGTGACTTCTTCTAGCTGAACTCTCTACAGGGTGATTTGTTTGTAGCTGAACTCTCCACATGATGGTTTCTTTGTAGCTGAACTCTCTACAAGGTGACCTCTTCTAGCTGATTTCTCTACAGGGTGATTTGTTTCTAGCTGAACTCTCTACAGGTAATTTGTTTGCAACTAAACTCTCTACATCCATGGTGGTTTCTTTGTAACTGAACCCTCTACATGATGGTTTCTTTGTAACTGAACTCTCTACAAGGTGACTTCTTCTAGCTGAACTCTCTACAGGGTGATTTCTTTGTAGCTGAACTCTCCAAATGATGGTTTCTTTGTAGCTGAACTCTCTACAAGGTGACCTCTTCTAGCTGATCTCTCTACAGGGTGATTTGTTTCTAGCTGAACTCTCTACAGGTGATTTGTTTGCAGCTAAACTCTCTACATGGTGCTTTCTTTGTAGCTGAACTCTCTACATGACGGTTTCTTTGTAGCTGAACTCTCTACAAGGTGACTTCTTCTAGCTGAACTCTCTACAGGGTGATTTCTTTGTAGCTGAACTCTTTAGGTGGTGATTTCTTTGTAGCTGAACTCTCTCCAAGGTGACCTCTTCTAGCTGATCTCTCTACAGCGTGATTTGTTTGCAGCTAAACTCTCTACATGGTGCTTTCTTTGTAGCTGAACTCTCTACATGATGGTTTCTTTGTAGCTGAACTTTCTACAAGGTAACTTCTTCTAGCTGATCCCTCTACAGGGCGATTTGCTTGTTGTTGAATTCTCTACACGGTAATTTGTTTGAGGCTGAACTCTCTACATGATGGTTTCTTTGTAGCTGAACTCTCTACATGGTGTCTAGTTTCTACCTGATCTCTCTACAGGGTGATTTGTTTGCAGCTGAAATCTCTACAGGGTGATTTGCTTGTAGCTGAACTTCTTAAATTGTGTCTAGTTTCTAGCTGATCTCCACAGTGTGATTTGTTTGTAGCTGATCTCTCTACAAGTTGATTTGTGTGTAGCTGATCTCTCTGCAGGTTGATTTGTTTGTAACTGATCTCTCTACAGGGCAATTTGTTTGTAGCTGAACTCTCTATAAGGTGATTTGATCTCTCTGCAGGTTGATTTGTTTGTAGCTGAACTCTCTAAAGGGTGATTTGCTTGTAGCTGAAATCCTTACATTGTGTCTAGTTCCTAGATGATCTCTCTACAGGGTGATTTGTTTGTAGTTGATCTCTCTGCACATTGATTTGTTTGTAGCTGAACTCTCTACAAGGTGATTTGTTTCTAGTTGATCTTTCTACAAGTTGATTTGTGTGTAGCTGATCTCTCTGCAAGTTGATTTGTTTGTAGTCGATCTCTCTACAGGGTAATTTGTTTGTAGCTGAACTGTCTATAAGGTGATATGTTTGTAGCTGATCTCTCTGCAGGTTGATTTGTTTTAGCTGAACTCTCTACAGGGTGATTTTTTTCTAGCTTATCTCTCTACAGGTTGATTTGTGTGTAACTGATCTCTCTACAAGCTGATTTGTTTGTAGCTGATCTCTCTGCAGGTTGATTTGTTTCTAGCTGATCTCTCTACAAGTTGATTTGTTTGTTGCTGATCACTCTAAAGATTGATTTGTTTGTAGCTGAACTCTCTGCAAAGTGTTTTGTTTGTAGCTGATCTCTCTACAGGATAATTTGTTTGTAGCTGAACTCTCTGCACAGTGATTTGTGTGTAGCTGAATTCTCTAGAGAGTGATTTAATTGTAGGTGAACTCTCTACAGGGTGCATGACTTGTTTATAGCTGAACTCTCTTTAGTGTGACTTGTATAATGTTCTGAATCTCTACAGTGATATAATTGTAGCTTAATTCTCCACAGGGTGACTTGCTTCTTGCTTAACTGTCTATAAGATTAACTGTTTGCAGCTGAAGTCCCTACAGAATAACTTGTAATGTAATAGAATTCTATAATGGAGTAAATATATTAGCTGAATGCTCTATTAGGGTGACTGTTCTATTAGAGTATCTAATCCAAAACAGCCAGCTGTAAAAAAAGTGTGCGGCCCTCAAAAAGGCTATGGTGAAAAAAGATGTGAAATCCAAGGTGGCGGCCAAGAAATGGCTGTGATGGTAGGTTAATGGTAAAAATTTTAATAACAACAATTCAGGTGAATTTTTGTGCCGCTTGGTCTTGGCAAAAAATTCATCTAAATTGCCGTTATTAAAATTTTTACCATTAACCTACCATCACAGCCATTTCTTGGCCGCCACCTTGGATTTCACATCTTTTTTCACCATAGCCTTTTTGAGGGCCGCACACTTTTTTTACAGCTGGCTGTTTTGGATTAGATTTCACTTCTTTTTGTATTTGTATACCCCAAAGCCGGCCTATCCGACCATAGGCCGGCTTTGGGACCTTTTTAACCTGTCTTTTTTTCTTTTCCACAGGAAGAAGAAAAGATGAAGCAGATGTACTTTAAATATTTCTGATTTTATCAGTAAATGTACAAATTATATATATAATACATATAGTTATTACAGAACTCTCCATGGTGGTTTCTTTGTAACTGAATACTCTACAAAGTGACTTCTTCTTGCTGCTCTCTCTATAGGGTGAATTGTTTGTAGTTTGTAGCTGAACAATATACAAGTAACTTCTTCTAGCTGATCTCTCTACAGGGTGGTTTGTTTGTAGCTGAATTCTGTGCAGGTGATTTGTTTGCAGCTGAGCTCTTTACAGAATGGTTCCTTTGTAGCTGAACTCTCTACAAGGTAACTTCTTCTAACTGATCTTTCTACAGGGCAATTTGTTTGTGGCTGAATTTTCTACAGGGTGATTTCTTTGCAGCTGAACTCTCTACATGGTGGTTTCTTTGTAACTGAACTCTCTACAAGGTAATTTCTTCTAGCTGATCTCTCTACAGGGAGATTTGTTTGTAGCTGAACTCTCTACAGGTGATTTGTTTGCAGCTGAACTCTCTACATGATGGTTTCTTTGTAGCTGAACTCTCCACAAGGTAACTTCTTCTAGCTGATCTTTCTACAGGGTGATTTGTTGTAGCTGAACTCTCTACAAGGAAACTTCTTCTAGCTGATCTCTCTACAGGGAGATTTGTTTGTAGCTGAACTCTCTACAGGTGATTTGTTTGCAGCTGAACTCTTTACATGATGGTTTCTTTGTAGCTGAACTCTCTACAAGGTAACTTCTTCTAGCTGATCTCTCTACAGAGAGATTTGTTTGTAGCTGAACTCTCTACAGGTGATTTGTTTGCACCTTAACTCTCTACATGATGGTTTCTTTGTAGCTGATCTCTCCACAAGGTAACTTCTTCTAGCTGATCTCTCTACAGGGAGATTTGTTTGTAGCTGAACTCTCTACAGGTGATTTGTTTGCACCTTAACTCTCTACATGATGGTTTCTTTGTAGCTGATCTCTCCACAAGGTAACTTCTTCTAGCTGATCTCTCTACAGGGAGATTTGTTTCTAGCTGAACTCTGTACAGGTGATTTGTTTGCAGCTGAACTCTCTACATGATGGTTTCTTTGTAACTGAACTCTCTACAAGGTAATTTCTTCTAGCTGATCTCTCTACAGGGAGATTTGTTTGTAGCTGAACTCTCTACAGGTGATTTGTTTGCAGCTGAACTCTCTACATGATGGTTTCTTTGTAGCTGAACTCTCCACAAGGTAACTTCTTCTAGCTGATCTTTCTACAGGGTGATTTGTTGTAGCTGAACTCTCTACAAGGAAACTTCTTCTAGCTGATCTCTCTACAGGGAGATTTGTTTGTAGCTGAACTCTATACAGGTGATTTGTTTGCAGCTGAACTCTCTACATGATGGTTCTTTGTAGCTGAACTCTCTACAAGGTGACTTCTTCTAGCTGACCTTTCTACAGGGAGATTTGTTTGTAGCTGAACTCTCTACAGGTGATTTGTTTGCAGCTGAACTCTTTGCATGATGGTTGCTTTGTAGCTGAACTCTCTACAAGGTAACTTCTTCTAGCTGATCTCTCTACAGAGAGATTTGTTTGTAGCTGAACTCTCTACATGTAATTTGTTTGCACCTTAACTCTCTACATGATGGTTTCTTTGTAGCTTATCTCTCCACAAGGTAACTTCTTTTAGCTGATCTCTCTACAGGGAGATTTTTTTGTAGCTGAACTCTGTACAGGTGATTTGTTTGCAACTGAACTCTCTACATGATGGTTTCTTTGTAGTTGAACTCTCTACATGGTAACTTCTTCTAGCTGATCTTTCTACAGGGTGATTTGTTTGTAGCTGAACTCTCTACAAGGAAATTTCTTCTAGCTGATCTCTCTACAGCGAGATTTGTTTGTAGCTGAACTCTATACAAGTGATTTGTTTGCAGCTGAACTCTCTACATGATGGTTCTTTGTAGCTGAACTCTCTACAAGGTGACTTCTTCTAGCTGACCTTTCTACAGGGAGATTTGCTTGTAGCTGAACTCTCTACAGGTGATTTGTTTGCAGCTGAACTCTCTACATGATGGTTTCTTTGTAGCTGAATTCTCTACAAGGTAACTGATGTCTCTACAAGGTCACCAGTTTGTAGCTGAACTCTCTACATGGTGGTTTCTTTGTAACTGAACTCTCTACAGGGTGACTTCTTTTAGCTGATCTTTCTAGAGGGTGATTTGTTTGTAGCTGAACTCTCTACAGGTGATTTGTTTGCAGCTGAACTCTCTACATGATGGTTTCTTTGTAGCTGAACTCTCTACAAGGTAACTTCTTCTAGCTGATCTCTATACAGGGTGATTTGTTTGTAGCTGACCTCTCTACAGGGTGATTTTTTTTTGTAGCTGAACTTTCTACATACAAAGTGACTTGTTCTAGCTGGTCTCTCTACAGGATGACTTGTTTCTAGCTGATCTCTCTGCAGGGTGACTTGTTTCTAGCTGAACTCTCTGCAGGGTGACTTGTTTCTAGCTGAACTCTACCGGGTGATCTGTTCGTAGCTGAACTCTCTACAGCATGATTTGTTTACAGCTGAACTATCTACATGGTGGTTTCTTTGCAGCTGAATTCTCTACAAAGTGACTTCTTCTAGCTGAACTCTCTATAGGGTGATCTTCTCGTAGCTGAACTCTCTGCAGGGTGATTCGTTTGCAGCTGAACTTTCTACATGATGGTTTGTTCATAACTGAACACTCTACAAGGTAACCTCTTCTAGCTTATCTCTTTAAGGGATAACTTGTTTCTAGCTGAACTCTTTACATGGTGATTTGTTGGTAGCTAAACTCTCTACAATTCGATTTGTTTGCAGCTGAACTCTCTACATGGTGGTTTCTTTGTAGCTGAACTCTCTACAAGGTAGCTTCTTCTAGCTGATCTCTCTACAGGATGACTTGTTTCTAGCTGAACTCTCTACAGGGTGATCCTTTCGTAGCTGAACTCTCTACAGGGTGATTTTTTTGCAGCTGAAGTCTCTACATGATGGTTTGTTTGCAGCTGAACTCTCTACAAGGTAACTTCTTCTAGTTGATTTCTCTACAGGGTGACTTGTTTCTAGCTGATCTCTCTACAGGGTGATTTGTTTGTAGCTGAACTCTGTACAGTTTGATTTGTTTGCAGTTGAACTTTCTACATGGTTGTTTCTTTGTAGCTGAACTCTCTACAAGGTATCTTCTTCTAGTTGATCTCTCTACAGGATGACTTGTTTCTAGCTGAACTCTCGACAGGATGATCTGTTCATATCTGAATTCTCTACATGGTAGTTTCTTTGTAGCTAAACTCTTTACAAGGTGACTTCTTCTAGCTGATCTCTCTATAGGATGATTTGTTTGTAGCTGAACTATCTGCAGGGTGATTTGAACTCTCTACAAGGTGATGTTTTCTAGTTGATCTCTCTACTCAGTCTGGATGACTTGTTTCTAGCTGAACTCTCTACTGTGTGATCTGTTAAGTTTCTACCTGATCTCTCTATAGAGTTATATCTTGTTTGTATAGCTGAACTCTTTTACATGGTGGTTTTTTGATTGGTTGCTGAACTCTCTCTCCACGGTGACTTGTTTGTACTACAGAGTGATTTGTTTGTAGCTGAACTCTCTACAGAGTGACTTACTTGTAGCTGAACATTGCATAAAGTAACTTGTTTGTAGCTGATCTAGATGAACTCTCTACTAGGTAGCTTTTTATGTAGCTGAACCCTTTACGCAGTGACTTGTTTGTAGCTGAATTCTCTACAGAGTGACTTGTTGTAGCTGGACTCTCTACAAGGTGACTTGTTTATAGTTGAATTCTCTTCAGTGTGACTTATAATGTTCTGAATCTCTACAGCAACATATTTGTAGCTGAACTCTCTACAGGATGACTTGCTTGTAGCTGAATTGTCTATAAGATTAACTGTTTGTAGCTGAACTCCCTACAGAATAACTTGCAATGCCAAAGAAATTCTATAATGGAGTAAGTTATAAACGTAGCTGAATGCTTTATTAGGGTGACTGTTCTATTAGAGTATCTCGATCTCGCATATGTTACACGTAGCTGGCTTTGGAATCATAACTCAGTGGTTTGTAATCCGATTCTTCTGTACTACTGCAAGGACTTTCTATGATAATTATTCCAGCTACACACTGATTTTCAGCTCACTGTTCTAAGCGGTTTGGCTGGTAGGCGTGAAAACTAATAGTTTTTTTATTCATAAAAGTCGATCGCGTAATTGTGACATAGGTTGGGTTTTGTGTCATATCTCGATGGCCTTTAACTGGATTCCTTTTAAACCACAAAAAGGCACTCCTACGATAGTTACTCCATCTACATAGCAATTTTCAGCTCATTCCTTCAAGCGGTTTACCCTGTGGGCGTGACAGACCTTCGACCTTATTTTACGCAGATAATCGATCATAACTCCGTGAATGTTCATCGGATTCCTACCAAACTTGGTACTGAGATTCGCCTTAATGAGCCCTTTAAGTGTGCCAAATTTCAGTCCGATCCAAGCACGCATTCGTGTTTTATTGTGGATTTTGCAAAGTGTGCGAAAAGAAGAAGAAGTAGAAGAAGAAAAAAACGAAGAAAAAAAACCCAAACTTTGGCCGCTCGTATCTCGGAAATGGCTGGAGCGATTTTCTTCAAATTTGGTATGTGGACTCCCCTACCTCGCCGGCATTTCTGTAGCAACTTTAGTTTTAATAGGATAAGGAATCACGGAGCTACAAAGGTGTGAAAATCGCGTTTACTTTCTTCCTGTAAATATACTCACGGTGTGGCGCGCCAGCTACTTGGGCCGCACGACACACTTCCGTGTGTCTTGATCTCGATCTCGCATTTGCTACACAGAGTTGGCTTTCGAATCATAACTCAGTGGTTTGTAATCCAATTCTTCTATACTACTGCAAGGACTTTCTATGAAGATTATTCCAGCTATACACCGATTTTCAGCTCATTGCTCTTAGCGGTTTGCCTAGTAGGCGTAAAAACTAATACTTTTTTATTACTAAAAATCGATCGCGTAATTGTGACACAGGTTGGGTTTTGTGTCATATCTCCGTGGTCTTAATCTCGATTCCTTTCAAACTACCAAAAGGTACTCCTACGATGGTTACTCCATCTACATAGCAATTTTCAGTTCATTCCATGAAGCGGTTTACCCTGTAGGCGTGACAACAAATCGATCTTGTTTTACGCGAATAATCGGTCATACCTCCTGAACCATTCATCGTATTTGCACCAAATTTGATGCTAGGATGCGCCTTTGGACTCCCTTTCTGTGTGCCAAATTTCAAGGCGATCGGAGCACGCGTTTGCGTTTTATAGCAATTTTTGCAAGTGTGCGAAAAGACGAAGAAGAAGAAAAAAAAACGAAGAAAAAAAACGAAACTTTGGCCGCTCATATCTCGGAAATGGCTTGAGTGATTTCCTTCTAATTTGGAATGTAGACTCCCCTAGCTGGCGGGCAACTCTGCAGCAAATTTGGTTTCAATCGGATAAGCCATCCCCGAGATACAAAAGTGTGAAAATGACGTTTTCTTTCTTCCTGTCAATATACTCACGGTGTGGCGCGCCGGCTTCTTGGGCCGCACGACACACTATCGTGTGTCTTGATACAGTTGATGTAATGCAGTGTGCACACAATTAAAGTGTATGGCTGTGGTTTATACTGTACCTATTGTTACTATCTGTTAGATGAAGTTTGCTACTGTTCTTTTGTTGATGTTGGTTCTAACGTATATATCAAATACTGAGGGACAGCCAGTTTGTACCAAAATTGATCAGTGTTCTTGTAGATTAACTGGTGTAGAACCATCTGGTGTGATTAATTTACATGGAATTGTTAGTGGTAAACATGAACCAGAATTTATAGTTGAAGGAAAATCTGAACAAACCAATCTCTGGTATAATTTCTCCTATAACCCGTGTTTCAATTTCTCTGACTATGGGTGTCCAAATACTGGAATATGTGAGACTCGTAATGGAATGCGATCATATGACTTGGGAAATCTTGACACTGTTGAGTTTACGTATGGAGAGGATAAAAATCATACTGTGGTTGCATTATATAAATCAAAAGACAACACAACTGATGGCAGAGTATCACTAGTAGCTTTGGTGTGTGACGAATCTGAAACAAAGGGAAGATTTGTGTTCAATGGAGAGACGTTTCAACAATTCTATACCTTTTTGCTCTACACTCGATGTGCTTGTCCTGGAAAATGTACATCTTCATTAAGAGAATGTAAAGCTAAGGATTTGTGTAGCTGTGAAATGTCAGATGGAACTGGTACGATTAGCCTTCACTCTCTTGACAATCCAAATAGCCCACTGCAATATAAAGCAAGTCCTATGGATACCTTTCTATATAATCCTTGTTCACCCATGACAAATCCTCAATGTCACAATAACTCACTTTGTGAAGAAAAAGGAGAATCACTTATTCCTTTAGGTATGGCAGTCTATTCAAGATTTGTCTTCAACAACAACCAACTAAGTATACAATATGTTGGAATGAATATTATATCAACTGTGAATTTGATTTGTGATCGCAACCAAACAGATAAGCCAATCTTTAAAGCACTTAGTGATGGGCACACATTTAATCTTTACAGTGTGTGTGCCTGTCCTAATGGTTGTGGTGCTCCACCATCCAATGGAACATAATATTACCTAAAAGTGCTACTCTGTATCATCTCAAGCTGGTTTCTAAGTATGTGTGTATGCAGTAAACAAACAAGTGTGCAAAATTTTGAACATATTACACAACACGCACTCACACATCAAGGTATGTTGTGTACATGACTATTTTGTTTGTACTGTATTTTATTTCAGACTGTGTATTTTTAGTTTTATTACTGTACTAAAGCACTAATATATATAATTGTACAGGTTGCACACTGTCACCTTTACATGCTAGCTATTCAATCAATGGATAGAACTAGCCAAATACTGAAGTTAGTTCTAATATTCAATGTATGCCACAGGCAACGAATGACAGTCACCAGAAACCTTACTTAGAAAAGCATTACTTTTAGGCAATGAACATGCATTTTGTTTAGAACAAAATTCCATTATAAACATTCAGAAACTTCTGAGACAAGTGATTGATAGCAAACGAATGGAGACAGATGGTCAGCAGACAGGCAGCTTTTCAGTTTCACATAATATATGTAGCTACAATATAGCATAGAAAAATTCCTTGCTGTAGCAATAGTAACTAATGATAACAAAGTATGCCACAGTCCTTGCACTGATTAACCAATAACCACACTTACCACACTTGTTGTCACATGACTATAACTGAACATTACCACCGTATAATAACAACTAGTGCATGTGATTGGCCACACAAAGTCAAGTATGAAGCTGTTGGTTTGTGGCTTAATGAAAATACCATGTGGCCACAAAGGTACTTTTTAAATTTTATCTCACCAGTATGATGAAATTATATTCTCAGAAATAAATTATTGCATGTGCAGCAGGCCAGCCTGCATTTTTCGTTTGACAAGAAAAGTACAGGCTGGCCTAGTGAGACTACATGTGCAGCACAATAGAAGCCCAGGCATCATACAGTGCGATAGTACTGTATTATTAGGGATCATGCATGGAGGTTTTCTCACAAAAAGAATTGACCAAAACCTCACAATATTTTCATGGCATTTTAGTAGTATTGGTCAGGTAAAATCAAGCTGAAAAGTGTCTTCTTCAGAGCGGTCAAAATTGCTTAAATAAGCTGCTTTGGAAATTTTGAATTTTTTATTTAACAGAACTTATACTATCTGATCATGATTATCTGCCACCTGTCTGATTATGCCATTACTCGATAACATTGAGAATATGGGCATGATTTTGCTAGATGTTGCGTAATCCCAACAGGTGCCTTTTGGCATATAGCAGTACATACAGTGCATGCATCATGGACTTACTTTCACCCTCCTTTGTGTCCCATTTCTTTTCTTTAAAGGGAAAGGTGGTAGGGCTTCCCTGTGGTTGACTATCATGTTTATAATGGTAATCATCCTATTTTTCATAGTGACTGGATTGATTGCAGAGGGGTCCTTATACTACATTCTTCAATTTTATGTAATGGATGGAACAGAGGCATAATGGCTGCTACACTCTCAATAATTGATAGTTGGAGCACACATGAAATGAGGTTTTCATCCACTGGAAGCTATTATACATGTGCAAAGGAAAGTTTAGGAATTTTAAGTAGAGATTCCTTCCATACCAGACATGATATAACTCTTCAGGATGTGCCATATTTCCTCAATATTAGATGAATTGTAAAGTGGATTAAGGTCACAATTTAGTAAGTATTTGTTTAATCCATGATAGTCACCTCTGTTAAAGTTAAAAACTTCCTTGATGGTTGAGGATGCACACAGGAAGTTTAAAACTAGTCGTGAATGTTATTAAGTAATGGTGCACTGTCAGTTGGGTCACATGTTCAGCCAGTTCAGGTCTGTTTAGTTTGTTAGTATAAAGTCAAGTATATATATTATGTTGCCACAAGTATGAGTTGATGATTACACTAGACGAAGATGAAGTCACAAAATTTATTTGAAACTGATGAGTCACTGGTGAGAGTTGGCCAGTCGATGTCTGGTAAGTTCAGTCAAAATCATTGCCAAATTTGATCACAGAAAGCTAAATTTGCAAAATTTTCCTGTGAAACCCCCTAGATAAAGCATGTTCCTCATGTTGAGTGTGCTTCTCACAAGATACTAGTTGTAGCTAGCTACCAACCAGTTGCCACATTTTAGCCCCCACTATACAGGTAGATGCCCCACACGGCACACCTTGGAAATTCTAGATCTGTCGCTGTGTTCGGTACTTTTTCGGTATCTCTAGTGCTGGGGGTGCCGGCAAGTCCCGTAAAACAGTAGTGTGACATTTTCCGGGATTGTCTCTTCCCGTCCCATTCCGGAAAGTAGGTATTCCCCGGTTTCCGTTGCGAGAAATGTAGCCTTATAAATGGAGGGAGTATCGTAGATAACGATAATTTATTGTTATTGTCTTACGACTGATTGGATCTGAAGGAGGTCTTGCAATGTAAGTTCTAAGTGATGGCCGTACCGTCTACATTGTTTGCATGTGGTAGCTAGCTAGCTAGTACAGTATACGTTGCATCGAATCTTGTGACGAGGGTTAGCGGCACTATAGCTGCCAAGTGATGCGCGAGCATAGCGTATAAAGTGATAAAATAACTCGCTGAAAGAAGGCTTCCATGCAGGCTTCCCGCGGGCTATCATTTCTATGAATCAGTGCTAGGACATGTGAGTGAGCCGGAAGGCTTATAATCTGAATACAGTGAGTCAGAAACATGTACGCGTATTAAACCATAACGTTCAGTAACGTTCTGCGCGCATGCAAGATTGACTGATGAAGTTGTGGGCCTTAATCACACAGGGCGGGACCCCAATGCCGCGCGGACCACTTTTTCAGCCACGAATTTGCAAAATGATCGAGGCTATACTCTAATAGCGCAGTCACCAAAATATACTCTAATAGAACAGTCATTATGATACTCTAATAGAGCATTCGGTATACAATATCAACTTTCCAGTGAACCATCTGCATAGTATTGCACAATATGCTAATTAATAATGCATGTCAATTATTAGCAACTACAATCAAAATTGCTTTTGTATCTCAAAGAACTAAACTCACTTTGTATCATGAAAGTAAAATTAGCTACTAGCTATATAAAGGCCATCATTATTAAATTCCTAGCTTGTTTCCCGTCACTGCCCGCATCAATTTTTTGATAGCCACACCAAATTTTAATTATTTGATTACAGATCACACGAGCGCACTATTTCATAATAGAAAGAGGCAGAAAGTGACCAAGTTTTAAGGTAAATGCATTAACTGTGCATATAACATAGCAGAAGCCCACCAGAAGGGTGGAAGTCTCTCCAATCTTGTTCAACAGGATGCATGAGTGGCAGCTTCAAGATCGAGGTACTCTAATAGAGCAGTCAGAGACTGAAATAACAAGAGTCAAGTGTATAATTAATAATCAATAATCACCTCCCGCCTGCATCAGTTTTTGTTCCATTGGGTGACGGGAAACAAGCAATATAATAATGATGGCCTAAAACTGAATTAATTGGTATACAGTAGCACAAAATTACCTGGATATATTCTTGGTGTTGACAAAAAGCAGAAAGACACTGATATGACAGAAGACACCTACAAACCGATAACAAAACTTGAAATATCAATAAACTTAAGTCACTTATAAATACATGCATTCTTTAAACATCACTTAATGTAGAAATATACTGTAATACCACGCATACAGTAAAGTATTACATGGAATCCAACTGTCATGCAGTTTGGTTTCAATTGTGTAATATAGCAAATACTCACTTCAGAGAAATGAGATTTACCACTGTGCTGATATTATTGGTGATAGCAACCTGTTCTGATGCTGTGCCGGCACACATTAAGGATGCAGCACACATTAAGGATGGACCCATGTGTGTCAAAATTGATGAGTGTTCATGTCATTTAACAGGAGTGGAAAAACCTGGAGTAATTGATTTACATAGCCTGGTTAGTGGTGAACCCTTCCCAACCTTTACAATTGAGGAAAAATCTGAAAAAACTAACAAAACCTACACATATACTTATAATCCTTGTGTAGCTTTTATCCAAAACTTTTGTCCAAGAACTAGTATTTGTCAAGAAGGTTCATTATCATCAGAATCATATGACCTAGGAAATCCTGATACTGTTCAGTTTGTTTATGAAAACAATTCTGTCTTTGCTTTGTACAAGTCTAAATACAAAGATGACCTTGGTTACAACAGATCTTCTGAAATAGAACTGGTATGTGATGAAACTGAAGAGAAAGGAAAATTTGAATACGTTGGAGAGCCCACTGAACGACACTACAAGTTTAAACTTTACACTCGATGTGCTTGTCCTGGGAAATGTACCTCTTCACAGACTGAATGTAAAGCTATTGATTTGTGTAGTTGTGAAATGTCAGATGGAACTGGTACAATTAACCTTCATTCTCTTGATAATGGAACAAATCCACTTAAAGATGAAGTAAGTCCAATGAATAACTTTTTATACAATCCTTGTTCATCCATCACAAATCCTGACTGTAAGGATAACTCATTGTGTGAAGATGTGGGAACAATCCGTCTTCCTTTGGGTGAAACATATTCCGCAAAATTTATGCAGAATAATACTCAAATTAGCATACAATATACTGTACCAAATGTAGTTACGTCAACTGTTAACTTGATTTGTGATCACAACCAGAGAAATAGACCATTCTTTAAAGCAGTTGGTGATGGATACACATACAATCTCTACAGTGTGTGTGCCTGTCCTAATGGTTGTGGTGCTCCACCATCAAATGGAACATGTGACCAAACTGACGCTTGTACCTGTAAGAGCACTAGTGATGGTGCAGTGATCAACCTTCATGATCTAGACAATCCATATACACCGTTGACTGCAGAAGACAATGAAGGTTACTTTTACTACTACAATCCTTGTAGTGGAGTAAGACTACAATTCACTTCAGGAAAATGCAATGGAGTAGCTGCCTGTCAATATGATCCCTACCATGACGTGTACTATGACATTGGAAATATTGGCCCCGAAATACATTACAATGCTACCTCAAAGTCTTTTACATTTCATTATACTGGAGGTCAAGGAAATCGTTCTTTTGATGTGAGGATGATATGTGATCCTAATGTTGCCAGTACAATACTTTTGCCAGATGATGATATACCTAAAGGTGTTACTATGTATCCTCTTAAGCTAATTTCCAAGTATGCATGTCCACAGTGAACATTTGAACTTTTGTCCATGTTTGTAACTGGATACATGGCTACACCAAAGTTTGTTTAGTTGCTTGTAATGTACTTATAATTTAGTTTCATAACTGCATGTATGTTTATGCATGGTATTGTAATAATACTGTACTAAAAGTTAGTCTACCTATGCAGCTAATGCTGATACATGTTGCATGAACTCATTGCAACTACAATGGAAGTTTTGTATACAGTTTATCTATACTTCACTCCATATTTTGTGTCACATGACTTTCACTGAATAATAAAATAAAACCTATTTTAACAAGTTTGGCCACACAAGTCATGTTGTGGTTCGGTGAAGTCATATTATGATCACAAAGGTACTTTTCCCACATGCTCCATCATGTGTGCCAGCACTGCAAAAACCTGGGCATGTGGGCACATCAAGACTCAAGGTAGCAGGCCCACAACCAAGACTACTGAAGGGGAGCTCTACTTTGACATGGTAGGTAATTATGCATGGGGGTCTGGGAGCTGTACCCTCAGACTCTGTGAAGCTAGCATCTGCAAGTTTCTCAACTCCCTGCTGCAGCAGCAACCAGTCGTGACTGTATGGTGTTATGTACCAAGTGTATTTTCTAGTGTCTGAATGTAGTGAAAGAGCAGGAAAATAAGCTCCCACATGCGTCATAATTATGTATGTTATCACGTGACACAGGGTATATAAGGGTAGAACAGTGGAACCTCTCTTAACAAACTCCCTAAGTTAAGGACACAATAGAAAAAGCCTCCATAATAAGGACAAAAATTTGCCCCCTCCCCCCCCCCCCCATGTCTGGTCAATTCATTTTTATCTCTGAAAGAGGAAAACCTCTATATTACAGCAAAATATGACCAAAAATTCTGGGTCACAAAATGTCCATAATAGAGAGGTTCCACAGTATGGCGTGTTTTAATTCAATCTAAGCCACATGTACAATTTTAGTAGGTTGGCTCCCTCCCTCCATTAGTTTCCTTAATAGATTGTGCAGATAGATGGAGATTGGACGATTAATTGAACTGTTTTTGTTGTATTTTTTGTCACATATTATGCACACAAGAAGGTGGAGCTTTTGGGTTTTTCCCTGGTGGTAAAAAGAAGCCACCAGGGTTTTTCCTAGAGCAGTACTGGGCTGGGTTGCTCTGAATTTTTCTGTTACTCTTATTATTATTTCTGCTAGCCCCTACCCTGTTTTTTCTCGTCCATGGTTGTAGTTTATTAGGCATTGTTTCTGTATGCAGTGTAAGTTATGTTTTGTGGATGTTTTAATATTTTGTGGATAATGAAAATAGCCAACCTCCTGTGGTGGCACAACCCAGTTAGTGGATGGGAATAGCATGCGAGGGTGTAAGGGTATGTATGTTGTGGGAGGTAGTACGACTTGCTTTTTACTATACCAATTCTTGCATAATTATGCTACAGTTATTTTCTTTGAGTACCTTGTTGCATACAGCTCATCACCTTGTATTAATGTATTAATTGTGTTTATTCAGGCCTATATACAGCTACACCCTTATGAGTATCATGTCTAGTGTAAAAATGCATATAAATTAAATACAGTGTAGCTCCTCAAAAAGGGTGTGCTTGGACACCTAGGTCACCTGGACGTTTGTCCATGTTCCCCTTTGTATTATATACATGTAGACACCCGAAATCAGGAATAAAGAATGGTCCCCAAGTGTCCAGAATAGAGTGTGCACAGTTTCACAACTATTATGAGCACTGAGGATAGTCTGAGGTCAAATAAATACTAGTATCTACTATCTACACTGTGTGTGCCTGTACAGGATAAAAGTTTCACCAAGGTATTTTTGACATTGCATGCCATGCTCTTTCAGCATGATGCATTTACCACAGCCTACCTGAAGTCTAACAAGTCCTATAATATTATGCAGTCTAACACACTTTTTGCATACATGTAAATGGCCTCAATGCATGGAAATCCGTAAACAAATACTGTTTACCTGGCAATCGGCAGTGGTGTATTTATCAGTATATAATTGACTGAAATATATATATATATATATAAAATGTAACATATATACACATAATACTTGTATGGGTGTGGGAAAGCAGCTGGTAAATTGCACTATGCACAACCAGACTGCTTAACTTATGCTGATCAGATTTTACTGGCCAAAAATGTTGCCCAAAAACCAGCTCACAATACCATCCTGGTGCCTTGGTAGTATTGGGTAGGTATAACCAAGCCCAAAAGTGCCTTCAGCACCACCCTAAATGCTTCTAATAATAGACTGTTATATACAAAATTAAAAAGAAAATTCAATGGCATTTTCTAGTTATGTACTGCCTGCCTGCCTGCCTGCCTGCCTGATGCTGTCAGACAAGCATAACTCAATAATGGCTAAGGCTACGGACTTACGTACTTTCCCACCCCCTTTCAGAAACTTTTCATAGTATTACTTGCACACTTATTAAACATAGCTAGGCATCTTAATAAGGCCACTTATTGTTAATTTATGTTTTGGATCAAAAAGTTAGCCTAAACCAATGTGGGCTAGCTAACTACACAAGTTTATTTGCTATATACAAGTATGAAGTATCCTGTGCATTTTACAAATGAGTTGTTTTTGTTTACAGCAGGGGTGGATATAAAGGAGGGGGATAGAAAAAGAAGGACTTTGTTCTTAAATCAATGGGAGTTGTCAAAATTAATTATAGTTGTGGGTTTAAATTAAAGCTGTGAAAGCAAAGCACTGTAATACAACAGTCAATTTCAGGGTGCACTCTTGTGCTTTGTAAAACCAGTAATCCTTGCACTTTGCTTTCATATACATTTATCTAACAACAGCAACAGAAAAAGCAACAAGCAATGACTGCTTACTAGTTTGTGTGCTTGCTGCTTGTTATGCTCTATACTGAAAGTGCTGCTGCTGTTGTTGCTTGCTTGCTGCTACCCACTACTTCTGACTGCTGCTACTTACTTGTGATTGCTGCTACTGTTGCTGCTTGCTAGCAGCAGCAAGTAAGCAACAGCTGAAGAACCTAGTGGTATGCAGCAGACTATGATTCAGCAAGCATCATTTTAATGTTAGACTTACAATGTTGTATTTTATGGATTTCATAGGCACTAAAATGGTATGTTTGTGCATCTAATACTTTTGCATGGGACTGAAGTGCTACCAGTATATGTAGGTAATGTGTAATTTCAAGTGTGGTCTCATAAAGAGTTTCTGCAGCTTCAAAGTTTACAATGTGTTATGGAAAAAAAAGTGAGGTAAACACAACTTAGTTCACTAGATCCCATCAGTTGAAGTGAGCGATTAATTACCTCTTTTATCAAGAACATTGGCAGCTTCACAGATCCAGAATCACAAGCAAGTGCAATAAGCCTAAGCAAATGAATAGACTGACAGGATGAGGAAAATGTCTAATCCGTTTGTGCATGAACCAGTTTAAGTTGTGTCACACGAAGACCCTGATGTGTACTTTTTCAATTTTCATCCCTTTACAACTGTTGTTTTATAAAGCAGATATATATATATATATATATATATATAGTGTATTCCAGTTCCTGTTGTGTGATAGGGTTTATACAAAAAGTTTGGCCCAGGGGTACACATGATCATACTGGTAACCAAAATTTAAATAAAAAAGTATCTTTGTGATCACATAATGACTTGAGCCACAGACATGAGTTGAGCCACAGGCATGACTTGCAGCTATATACTTTAAGCACATTAAATTAAGCTTGTTGTTGTAACATTCAGTCAAGTCATGTGACACAGACAATGCAGTGAAAACTGAAAGTATTCAGATCAATCTGTTCCATTCTACCATAGTGGTCATACAAAACTTTAATTGCCATTTTTGTAAACATTTGCAATGGTTAGCTATATTATAACATTTGCTATGTAAGTAGCTACAATAACCAACATTGTAATATATTTATGCAGTTTGAAGTAAATTACTAGCAAAAGTGGTCACTCAACATACTTTGATATACGTACATAATAGCAACATCCAGATAGTGAACAGCAGTTCAAATGTTTGTTCGCTGTGGACATGCATACTTGGAAATTAGCTTAAGAGGATACATAGTAACACCTTTAGGTATATCATCATCTGGCAAAAGTATTGTACTAGCAACATCAGGATCACATATCATCCTTACTTCAAAAGAACGATTTTCTTGACCTCCAGTGTAATGAAATGTAAAAGACTTTGAGGTAGCATTGTAATGTATTTCGGGGCCAATATTTCCAATATCATAATACACACCATGGTAGGGATCATACTGACAGGCAGCTACTCCATTACATTTTCCTGAAGTGTTCTGTAGTTTTATTCCACTACAAGGATTGTAGTAGTAAAAGTAACCTTCATTGTCTTCTGCAGTCAGTGGTGCATATGGGTTGTCTAGATCATGAAGGTTGATCACTGCACCATCACTAGTGCTCTTACAGGTACATGAGTCAGTTTGGTCACATGTTCCATTTGATGGTGGACCACTGCAACCATTAGGACAGGCACACACACTGTAGAGATCATATGCTTTTCCCCCACCAATTGCTCTAAAGAATGGCTTATTTCTTTGGTTCTCATCACAAAACAAGTTCACAGTTGCAGTATTATTATTTGGTCCAGTATATTGTATGCTAAGTTGATTGTTATTCTGTACAAATTTTGCAGAATTTGCCATACCTAAACCCACAAGAGAATCTCCTTGTTCTTCACACAATGAGTTACCCTTACAGTCAGGTATTGTGATGGGTGAACAAGGATTGTATAGAAACGTGTTGGTTGGACTTGCTTTATCTCTCAGTGGATTTGTTGCATTATCAAGGGAATGAAGGTTAATTGTACCAGTTCCATCTGACATTTCACAACTACACAAATCCTTGGCTTTACATTCAGTTTGTGAAGATGTACATTTTCCAGGACAAGCACATCGAGTATAGAGCTTGAACTTGTAGTGCCGTTCAATGGGCTCTCCAACATACTCAAATTTTCCAGTCTTTTCAGCTTCATCACATACCAGTTCTATTTCAGACGATCTATTGTAACCAAGGTCATCGTTGTATTTTGACTTGTAGAATGCAAAGACAGAATTGTTTTGGTAAATAAATTTAACAGTGTCAGGATTTCCCAAGTCGTATGCTTCCACTAACATCGGATTCTCTTGACATATACTAGTTGTTGGACAGAAGTTGTAGTCATAGGTAGAACACGGATTATAAGAGTACGTGTAGGATATATTAGTGTGCTCAGATTCTGCCACAATGATAAAGGCTGGTTTAGGTTCACCACTAACCAGGCTATGTAAATCAATCACTCCAGGTTGTTCAACTCCAGTCAAGTGACATGAACATTCGTCAGTTTTTATACACACAGGTTCATCCTTAACATGTGGCACAGCATCAAAACATGTTGCTGTCACAAAAATATCAGTACAGAGACTAATCTCATTTCTCAGAGTATTGTGTCTGCTATGTAATTGATATAATATGCCAAAATCAATTGACAACTGTATAGCATATGACTTACACGTCATTAAGTACTATACTGTATGTAATGCACTTTGTCAAGCAATGTTTAAGGATAGACATTTTAATCTAATTACTTGTATTACCGTATCCGAGTCAATTAATACAGGTTTTCTGTCATTCAAGTCAGTAACTTAGGACTAAATGTTTCCTTAACTTCTAGTAATACCAAGCGTACAGTGTATACTTGTATGATACACTTCAGTAAGTTTGTTTTTGAAAACTGGACATCCTAATTTTTATTAACTATGTACTTTAAATTGTGTTAGGACCCAATTAAAATGCTTGGTCCAAACAATTACTGTCAACATTTTAATAAAATTATCATGCATACTGTAACCAACTTATCAAATCTGGTTTTTTGTTATTTGATTTGCAATCTATATTATTCCAGATATAGTACCAAGAGTAAATAATGAACTCTTGATAGTACTTATATGTAGCTATAAAGTGATTCTGTATGTGACATCAATGAACCAATTATTATCAGTGTTGTACTGTCAATCAACAAACAAGTTGCAATAAATTTATGATATAGCTTTGTCTTTGTGAAATAAATCAATTTATCATCATTTAGATGTTTGTATGCGAAAGTTCCAGTAAGCTGCTCTGGTTTGGTGCTTTGCTGTCTGTTACATTGTTACATGTACATAATATAATTATTTGGAAATGGCAAGAACCACTTAAGGTTTTTAAAACAAGTAGAAAAATATACCATGAAATATCTATGTTTTTGTTGAAATACGAAAGGTGAAATTGCCCCCATGAAATGTACCATGTATGGGACATGAAACGCCTATGAATTTCAGAACTTCATGGTATTTTCATGGCACTGCAGAGATTTCATGGGTGTGGTACCCATTAAGAATTTTCATGTGTATTTCATATGCTGTCTCTATATAATACACAGTGAATATAGTGGCTATAGCCTGTATACATTTTTCAAAACTACCTGTAACAGTATTTTATAATAACAAACTGGTGGCTACAGTCTGCTGGGGCATATCCAAGACAGCCAGGGCTTCCAATAGTGCTATATGGTAATTCACAGATTTGGAAGTCTAAGAGATGCAGCCCCCAGTTGTTGACAGGTTAAAATACACAGATTGTGAGATTTGTGGATGATAAAAAAGAATTATCTACCAAGAGATACCTAGTCTGGAGGTTTTTATAGTATACGTTCAGATTTGCATTGCAGACCTGTGTTATTTTCAAAAAACGCTTAACTCCTTTAACCTTTGAATTTTATTTAGTTTTATTAAGCGTTAAAGTATCTGAATGTATTAGCTAATGAGTGATTTCTGCTCCAAATACAACTTAAACTAGGAAGAAAGCTCAGATGTGTGAATTTTGTGATCTAAAGGATGGCTTATAGTAACAGATTGTAATAACAGATGTGACAAAACCTGCAGCAGATCATTAAAGGAGCCTGAATTGACGGTTGTTGACATAACACAGAGCAAACAAAGCCATACCTCACAAGTTGTAGTTGTATGGCACTTTTGTAACAAGGGAGGTGTAGAGCTATAGCTACAACATACGTATGTGCAGATTAAGATTGTTCTATAGATGGTGTTCACAATCATTCATGTTTCAGCTACACCTTGCTTAAATCCATGTTCTATTCATTTTTGTTTTGTCACATTGCAATACAGTTTGATAGGTCCACTTCAACTTAATAGCTGTTTCATTGGGGAAAATCTCTTGAGTATTATAGGGTCACAGTAGGTCAGTATGTGAATAAAATGTAAACAGAAATTAGTACAACGGGAGTGCAGAAATTAAAAGTAGGTATCTCAATGAAGTTATATTATAGATCATTTCCAGCCATATAGATACATACGTAGCTACTGTATACTTGCATAGTACATAGTCAAATGGATTGGAAGGGCTATGAGGCTTCTGTGTTTTTATAGTGATATTATAGCTAGATATTTATAAGGATTAATTTTTATTCACAACAGTGTGGTTCAGTCAAGCCTATAAAAGAGCTGACATTTCTTATATAACAATATCAAGAGTTCATAATACAAAAAAAAGGAGAGTGTCCAACTTCCAATATAGCCTGTATAAAGTCACTGTGTCAATTCTGTCATGTTCACCTTTGATCAACACTTCCATTGGTGATATACAGAACTGTTGATTAGTGCTTATTGGTGTTAGCCTTTAATCTGTGAACAGGCTAGAGGTGTTACTTGGCACAGTGTGTTTGCTGACTGCATTCCAGTTGGACACTCTCTCCTTTTTTTGTATTATGAACTCTTGACAATATGGTAAGTTATGGGACATTCATCACACTGTAAGTTGAACATTAGGCTATTACATGTTTCTTTAATGTTGACGAGCTCTAGATGCTGGAATTGCGTAGATATTTAGACAGTGTGGTAGAGATAAATATATCTGTTGAGAGTGATGATAATTTGACACTGAAAGCACGAAGAATCTCAGGACTCTTGGCTATCTATATATATAGCTATAAGTATGATCAATTGGTAATAATACTACGTATATTTGTGGTCTGTGCTCTTCAGCTATATTCTGCAGTCATTACACTTCTGGATGATTACCTACAGTACACTCAATCCAGTTAGAACGGGGCACTTGATAAAGAGAGAAATCATGTGCTACATGTTTCCAATGGCCTGACTGATGTATAGTTTTTATACTTCAAAACATATATATACAGCAGACATAGTCAAAGCCAGTCTAGCAATAATGCAAACTCTGCCAAGTTCATCGGTTCCAACTTGATTTCCTGTTTCCCATCCACCACCTACAGTCAAGTCGAAGATTCCTATTACCGATGTGATAACACTGCTGACACGTAAGCTGACACTGTTGGCTTTTACTGAGCCTGTACAGTATGCAAGAATAACCAGGAAATAATTGAAGAACACGAATATTTAGATCTGACAGTAACCATGCAGATGCAGGCAGTGGACAGGAAACATAATTTATTTGGAGTGGCCTAAAATTGCTTTTTGGTAGTAAGCAACTGCAGTATAGATTAGAAGCTTGAAAGCTCTTGTCTGCAGCATTTGTGGTTATGAGACCCACGCAAAATGTTGAAATACAATTAAATTGCCAGGTGATATTGTAAGAAGACCAATACTTTCCTGGTTCATCACATACTGTAGCAGTGTGATTTGACAGCAGTGTTCTCTTCACTGCTGTACTTAGTGTACTATGTGCCTTAAATTTACTTTTCCATATGTCTGTAGGACTGGAATGATGGACTGGAATAGAATGGTGGAATGGAACGGTACTTAGGTAATTTCAATTAGTCGTCATCTCCTTATAAAGACCGTTTTAATTAATGTTTAAAGTGCTGCTATCTTGTTGTTTTAGAGTGTATCCCCATAGGATGTAAAGTCAGAGTGATATATGATTTGTAATACAGCAATATTGCATGCAAATACAAACATGACATGTTCATGAAGCTAGATCTAAGGACTAAAGGAGCCAAGAAATGAATGTCAATACCGGCAACTAACTATAAGTTATAAAAATTTGGTCCTTTATCTTTGACTCGCTGCATTCCTAATTAATTCCCTGTAACTTTAATTGGCTAGTGTTTTGGCCACCTTTTTTCTCCTCTTAGTACAATGACTATTGGAAAAGGTACTAATTTACTAGCCAATTAGTGAATTATGCAGTCAGACTGCACGAGTCAATGATAAACGATCAATGTTACACAGATTATTGTAAATTATAGTTAGTTGCCAGTATTAACATTCATTTTTTGGCCTCACCAGATATTAGCTCCTAGTTTTAGTTGTCAGTTACTTTTAGTTTTGTGAACACATCTTTTTTGTACAGCCAAGCTGTTTTTGTATGGGTGTATTATTGTATCATAAATCAGATATCACCCTGGCTTTTCTAGGCATAACATATGGGTGCACAATTCATTGATAAGACTGTCCTATAGTGGTACACTCAAAAATAACAACTTAGACATTAACGTTAAATGGTCTTTATAAAGAGGCAGTCTTTGTTAGAAGGTGGTCTTTGTAAAGAGGTGAGCACTATGTGAAATTACCTAATTGCCATTCCATTCCACCATTCCATTCAAGTCCATTCCATTCAAGTCCATTCCAGTCCATTCTACCATTCCATTCCATTGAATCCAGATGCCCTGAAATACTGGCTACCACTTTACAATGAAATGTACCACCCTCTAGGCTCTATAAATGGTGATTAAATGGCTCAACAACCTAATAAAACATTTTATCTTGATAGTTCAAATTTCCCATGATACCCTAGGAGTTGTCATTTTACATCAGGGGAGGTAGGTCATGACATCACAATGATTGCGTGACGTATGTGTCCTGTACATTTTGCCATAGAGTTTCGTTGTAAGGTATAGCGCTATATTTATTGTCAGAAATAGTAAGTCACTAGTATAGAAATCGTTTTAAGTACCTAGCCCCACCTAACCCCAGCAAAACTATGGTGATTTTTGCAATAGGGAATTATTTAGAATAAATACTAACTTTATTTTCGGGTACCTGTATTATTGTTCGCTGTATTCTTAATCGCTAGTAGTAAATTCAATCAACTTCGGCATCTACAATTATGCAAGAAGCCGGTACATTAAGTTTTGCAGCATGTAATTATCAATGGACTCAATTCACTTACGTAAGATCGTACGCGTTATGACATCATGACCTACCCCCCTGATTTTACATTAACATACATAGCCAGAATGCACAAGTTTCCAACCCACAATCAAAATTTTCAGGCATGTATATGGCTTGGGTGATTGATCACCAGCACAGCTGGCTGGCCTGCTACTGAAATGTGCATATTAGCTGCAACTTTGAGCGTTCCTGTTATGTATGTCCTCATTTCTCGAGCACGGGTATAGAAAGTGTGAATTACTAGGATCAGAATTGGAAAGAAAATGAGTAAACATGAAAGATTTTAGCTGACTTTTGATGGGGGTTGATTGGCTGATTTAGATTGATGATCGGTAAGACATTCTATATAGGCGAGAAATGCTTTTGAAATATCAATGTCTAGTAGCATTGTTCAAAGATAGTGTGTTTATTTTCTGAGCTTTGCCAAAATGTGTGGTTCCTGAGAAAAAGGTTATGTAATTGTTGACATTAGTACTGACAGTTGGATTCTTTAAGGATTTGATGAGGAATAGTATATCAGAAGTCTCATAATGATACATAAAAGAGAAGAATTTGAGTTTGATTAATCATTGTCAATAGTCACTGGTAAAATAATTCAGGTTATTTTTAGCTGCACAATATTGAATTCTCTTAAGACAGTAATGTGATAAGGCTGCCAAATGGAGAACAGCATGTTAAAACAGATTGTACTAGTAATACTGTAAGTAGAGTTTGTTTTTGATTTTGAATGGGTGAGATGATTTAAAAATATGACGGATGAGTTCTAAGGCTCAGTACACTTTGGTTGAGATGTGAGTATAATGATTTCTCCATGAAAGATAGCTAGAAATGATGATTTCAAGGTCACGGTGACTATCTAGCTTGGGGATTTCATCCCAGTCCAAAGTCAATTATTACTGCCTGACCAGGGGCGGATCCAGAGTTTGGAAAGAAGGGGGGCACCTTGCTGAAAAAATTTGAAGAGCAAAAAAAAAAAAAAAAGGTCACAACAATAATAGCTAGTTATCCTTTACCAAATATACTCTATCACGTATGTTATGTAAAATAAAATCCTTATTTATAGCTTCATAGGTAAGCTACACTGCCTCATGAACAGTGTGACTGCTTTATTAGAGTAATTGACTGCTCTATTAGAGTATCTCGATCTTGTATGCAATTTCTTGAGGGGGGGGGGGGGGGGGCATTTGCCCCAAATGCCCCATCCTGGATCCGCCATTGCTGACATAGGCCATTTGTCAGGCAAATATCATGCCTGGCCGACCACAATGGAACCTGCCTGACAAAATATCAGATCAAAATACAAAGAAGTATCCCAAGGTTGTATAGTTATTTTAGTGAACACAATAATGATTGTACCATTATACATACTAAGGTAAGTAATTCTATTGATGTATTCCCTGAATGCCAAATTGTGTAAAGCAGCAGTGTATCAATGTCAGGTAAAGCTTAAGTTTGCCTGACATTTTCACTGGGGTTTTTAAAAAAATTATAATTGTCTCTGCAGTCAATATAGTAAGTGGTGTTCATTGTGGATCTGAGAGATAAATGTACACACTTTTGGTGGGGCTAAAAGATAAAAGCAAGATGGTAAAAGCCCATCTAAGAAGCTTATTAGCATCTCTGTGTTGGCCTCACACAATCAGAACACAGCGAAGTAAAGACTTTTTATAGGGAAATCCCTGGAAAAATAATAGGACCAGAAACACAGCTTTGAGCTAACCAGTAGTTACTGTGACCAGAATTAACATATATAGACAATAGTAGCACTTAGCAGTGAGGGAAACTGGACTTATATGCTGATGGAGCAGCTAAAAGAAATAGCTGCCAGGATAAGAGTTTAAGTGTACCAATTTACGGTTCAGTTATACTGATAACTCATAAGAGCAGCAGATGAACAACACATGATGACAACAGATATGTACATACACTCAACCTAGCTTTAAGGCATTGGCCCAAAATCATCAGCATGGCAAATTCATTAACAGTATTAGCTATGAAACACTTAGTTTACAGTGTTATACCAAAATAATTGTACAGGAAAATTTGAGGGTGAAAAGACTGGAAAAGAGTCCTCATGTTGTTCTAATGGTGATATATCGTGTTTGATGTCATATCAACAGCACAATGATATGAGCTATAGCAGATAGTTAGGGGTTAATAACATGCACGTGCAAATATAATTCTGCATTGCAAAGTTGGGCACAATGATACTTAGTCATGCATTGATGATTATTTTCACTATAGCTACAGTAGCAAGAGTATTGTATAGAAAGTTTGCAGTCAGTATATGTAGTTAGTGAGCTGGGAGGATTACAAACATATTGGCTATAGGGCAGGTGCAACTAACAAATACACACCTAAAATATGTGGTAACTTCATCTGTAGCAGCAGCAGCAGCAGCAGCAGCAGCAGCAGCAGCAGCAGCAGCAGCAGCAGCAGCAGCAGCAGCAGCAGCAGCAGCAGCAGCAGCAGCAGCAGCAGCAGCAGCAGCAGCAGCAGCAGCAGCAGCAGCAGCAGCAGCAGCAGCAGCAGCAGCAGCAGCAGCAGCAGCAGCAGCAGCAGCAGCAGCAGCAGCAGCAGCAGCAGCAGCAGCAGCAGCAGCAGCAGCAGCAGCAGCAGCAGCAGCAGCAGCAGCAGCAGCAGCAGCAGCAGCAGCAGCAGCAACAGCAAATTTCCAGTTTCTGCACGTCAGGTATCAAGGGAGTTAGAGTAGGTACGACCAGTGGGGCCAGAGCCTCACCACTTTTTGGCTCAGTGAAATAAAAAAAATTAAACTTGATGAAGCCAAACTAAAAGTAGTTAACATGTAATATTTGGCATCAATTTAATAGCAATAATGGACAGAAACAACATTAATCTAACCTGTCTTTCACTCAGAACAGCTACACGTCGACTTCGTCCATATTGAATGTCTCTAAAAATAATTACCGTTATACTACCTTTGGCTTTGTTTCTCTTTGTAGCTGCTTTGGAAACACTTCTTATATACCGTTTATTAATAGACTCAAATGATAAGGTTAGGAGTTAAACAGTAATATGGAGGTGCTTTTTGGTCAGTCTCCATTGAACACTTGCACACAGTACTACAACCAAAGAGTGCCTCCAAATAGCATCTAAATGCAATTTTAAAAATTTCCGGGGGGAATGCCCCCAGACTGAGCCTTACCACTTTCACTTTTACCCTGACCTCGACTCTGACGCCCCTTGGTATTGACTACTGTTTCCTCTGAATGGCTATTCCGGGCTATTCCGGGCTATTCCATACGATTGTAAATGGTCTTGCTTTGGCTCTTGCTAACTATACATACAGGCTGTGCACCACCCGTATATTCATGCAGGACCTTTCGCTGGATATTAATGCCCAGCGCAAGGTCCTGCGTGTGGCAGGGTCTTCATTAATACAAGTTTTATCTTAGCTAGCCACTCACTGAAATTATAATGTTTTTATCCTTTTCCTCTCGTTTTTCCTATCGTCTCTGACACGCGTCACGGACCCATATACGTAACTGCTTTTGTGGTAATAAATGTGTCATGTGATAGTGTCTGTACAAACAATGTCGTGACCACACCTATACGTGCAAGCCTAGTCTCGTCCTCGCAGATCCATGCTCCGGGGTGGCGCTTATCGATTAGAGATTATAAGCGCCCCCTCCGGAGAATGGGGTCGCTTATAATCTCTAATGATAAGCGCTACCCCGGAGAATGGGTCTGCGAGGACGAGACTAGTGCAAGCCCATGGGTCATGTCACGTTTCCTAAAAGTCTCTGCATGTGCTATGGCAGCACGTGAAAGTGCTATGCCTATGGTATATGAAGTGCTATTAAACTTTAAAAAATAGCACTTTTGTTTAAAACTGATAAGTGCTATGGTATAGCACTGTAAATTGCTAAATTTTGACTGTTCTGGTCAAAAAAAAGCACCTCTTTAGGTGCTACCATAGCACTTTTGTGTCAACTGTGTGGATTTAATTTTATTGTGGATGATGCATGGAATATTATTTGTATTCATGAAAGCGGATGCATACAAATAGCTATTCCTTATATCAGTAGACAAATTCAAGACAAATTGCGCACGCATGCAAGTGACAACTCCACTTAGGAGGTATATAAGCTTATATTATTAAGACTATGTAGTTAATGCAACTTTTTCGGTATCGATAAAATATCGATAATGTATCGTTTCTATGTCACATGACAGACTACAAAAAAAAAAAAAAAAAAGCGAATCGAAACCTAGAGGGGTTTGAAGCGAGTGACGATCGAGCTTGCAAAGTGAGTTTATCTGTGACGTTTCAAGTTTGTACTGACGTCAGTGTTTCTGTTCGAATCGCGTTGAGTGGGTCGTGACTGTAACTCTGCTTTAGCGTCGTGGAAATATCCGATATATATAGCGGTCGGCTTGATGTGACCGAGCCTCTTGCAAAGCCTACGATCACGCGCTCACGACCCACGCGCGATTCAAACACTATAGCTACTGCAAAGTTTATAGCTATGCATGCCGGCGCGCATACATGTGATAACCCAGGACGAGCGTATTATTATTATTTGTGTGTGCTGTCACAGTGCAGAAATCAATGTGATTATAACGCACAGGTGTGATTGTGATAATTATCTAAGAGGATACAAAACTGATAGTGTGTGGCGGAGTTGACTATATGAGGGGGGATTGAGTTCCACAGTTTGATTGTCGAGGGGAAAAAGGAAAATTTAAAACTATCAATTCTAGTATCTAGTTGGTTGAAGTAGTTTTTTTATTTTATTTTTATTTATTTTTTATTCCGGCCCTAATGGCACTCCCATCCTCCCCGATCTCTAGCTAGAAGTTAAACCTAATTTAATTTATAAATGACAAAAAGCAGAAGAAAGAAAAAGCAGCTAAACCTACAGAGCCTACACAGGCCTACAAAAACACCGCATGGACCGCCAGCATACACACAGCAAAACCCCCGGACAGGGGCCTTAACAAGAAAGCCCTGCAGACTACTGACCAAACTGCAGGAAGTGGGAGCATGAAACAGCCATTTCTCAAGAAGGGTGGAATAGGAATCAAATAATCATTTGGAATACACACCAGGTTGTTAGTGATTTTATACATCATCTGTAATTTGTTTCTGTTCCTCCTGCTTTTTAGGGTAGGTAAGTTAAGATTTTCTAACATTAATGAAACACTTGAGAATCTAGAGTAGTCCTTGTAACATAACCTTGCTGCTGATCGTTGAACCGCTTCTAGAAGATTTGTGTTGGTAGATGTGTGGGGGTCCCATACAGGAGAAGCATACTCTATTATCTCACCATAGCTTTATAACAGTCAAGTTTGGTATTAACAGGACAGTGGTATAAGTTGTGATGTAAGAAGGCATTGACTTTGGTGGCTTTGCTTGCCATCTGCTTTATATGTTCATTCCAAGAAAGGGTCTGGTCAAAAATTAATCCGAGATATTTGGCATGGGTGACTTCCTTTATTGAGTGGTTGTCAATATAATAGATGTTAGGTATGATGTTCTTTTTGTTAGAAATCCTTAAAAATTTACACTTCTTAGGATTAAATATCATCTGCCATTTGTGTGAGAAGATCAAGATCTCTCTGTAATACATAACAGTCTTCTATGGAATGTATGTTACGGTAAAGAATAACATCATCAGCATATAGTCTAATCTTGCTTTGTACTTGTAAAGAGATGTCATTAATAAATAAGAGAAATAACAAGGGGGCTAACACAGTGCCCTGTGGAGCACCAGAAAGAACATCAGATGAAGAGCTTTGTTTATTATCAAGGATTACTCTTTGTGAACGGTTACTAAGAAAATTCTTAATCCATGTAAGTGGAGTGCCTCTGATACTGTAGTGATGTAACTTGTAAAATAGTCGGGAATGGGGAACTTTGTCGAAAGCTTTGCAAAAATCCAACAGTAATACATCACATTGTCCTCTTTCATTCAGACACTGGGCAAAGTCATGTGTTGTTGTAATCAGTTGAGTTACACAGCTCCTATGCTGTCGAAATCCATGCTGTTGCTCTGTTAAAACTTGATGGCAGTCTAAATGTTCAAATATGCAAGAGTATAGAACATGTTCTAGTATTTTGGAGCAAATACAAGTTAGTGAAATTGGTCGGTAGTTGCTGGGATCATCTTTTTTACCTTTCTTGTATATAGGGACAACTGAAGCAGATTTCCAATGTCAGGTAGCGACCCCTGGTTCAACGAGGCCTGGAAAATCAAACATAGGGAAGGGGCAATCTCATTTGCAACCTCTTTAAGGAAGTAGGATGGTAGGTTATCAGGACCCGCAGCCTTATATGGTTTTAGATTAAGCAATAGTTGAGTGATACCTTCTAGGTGTATGTGGATTTGTTGGATATCAGGAAGCGGTTCACCTTCAAGAGTGGGAATGTTAGATGAATCATCTTGAGCATAAACTGATAAAAAGTAATCAGCGAATGCATTCGCTTTGGATAATGAGTCAGTGTGGGTTTCTCCTCTGTAGTTAATCGGGCCAATATTAGTTTGGTCGAGCCGCCTGCTTTTAATAAAGGACCACAATTTCTTTGTGCGATTGTTTTCTGCATCAATAAAGCTAGATATGTAATTGTTAAAGGCCTTACGACACTCTCGTTGCATAAGTCTTTTGATGTCATAGTAAGATGACCAATCATCTCGGTGATTTGTCAGTCATGCATGATTGTACGCTCGCTGTTTCCTATGAGTGAGCCGTTTGACATGATTAGTGATCCAGGGTTGATGGAATTTTGATGAGGAAGTTTTGGTTGGTATTAACTTCAGACAATAATCACAAATGTCAGCAAATTTGTTCCATAGCACATTGATAGGGGTAGAAACTGAGTAGCTGGACATGTAATCTTGAATGAGCAACTGCATATTCTGTCTGATGATGTTAAAGTCTGCTTTTGACCACAAATAAATTAGTCTCTTGTAGGGGTCTTGGAGGTGAATGTTTATGGAAGCCTTAGTAAGAACAGCTTCATGGTCACTTATACCCCCAATAGTTTCACATGACTGCATGGTAGCAGGTCGATTAGTGACAAAAATATCTAAAATGTTGTTGCCTCTAGTAGGGGAGTCCACCATTTGTATTAGACCGTTATTATTGAGAAAATCAAGGAAGGTGTTGTTAAACACTAAGGGGTAAGCATGACCCTCAACAAAGTTGTCCTCCCAGTTGATATCCGGGAGGTTAATATCACCTGCTATCCACAAAGTAGCATCTGAATGGTTTCTCTTAATAGACTCAAGCTGTTTGCAAAGGTCATCAAGGTAATTGATGTTACTGGAAGGAGGACGGTAAACTGAGCAAACAATTAGTTTGGAGTTGTTTGGGAGACTTATTTGGCAAGCAGATAATTCAGAAGTGTTGTCAGGTATATCTACAGCAGAGGAGATGAGGGACCGGTGACAGGCCACAAAAACACCACCATAACCATCGGCACGATCTTTATGGTAAACATTGTAACCTGTTGGGAATACTTCACTAGATGAAATATCTGAATTTAGCCAAGGTTCTGAACCAAAAATGATCTCAGGACAGTTGTATTGATAAGGTTCATAAAGGATTCTCATTTTGAAAGTAGAGATTGACAGTTTGGTAATAACAGGGGAATCATTTGTTGGAGAATTAGTTACAGGTTGAGGTGGAAGGGGGTAATTATCAGTGCAGGGGCCACTTACTGTGGCCTCTGCACTATTTTCCCATTTTTTATCATATATGTATTCTCTCCTTTATTCATCTCAGCAAGTTGCTGACGTAGTGCTTTATTTTTCCTCTGCTCAAAAGAAGTATAGTCAGGAGTTATGAAAATGTTATGAACCTTTGGGGGGTTGTTGGATGATCGAAACTTTAGCTTATTCTTCAAGATGGAGGCCTTTTCCTGGTCAGAGCTGAGTGAGATTTTAAGTAATCTAGGTTTTGAGGATCGTTTTCCTAGACGGAAGGCCTTGTCAATAGTAACTGTGGCTCCCAAGTAGGTTCGAAACAGGTCTGTACATCTTTCAACATCGTGTGTTTCCTAATTTTACCATCTTCAGCAGAGGATTCTTCTATATTATGTACAATTATGTTGAGTCGTCTTTTTTCCTTTTCTTTTTGTTCAGTGGTAATCGAAGCTGCAATATTGACAACTGATTCTTCTGAAATTTGTGATGGAGGATTGGATGGCCTGGGTGTGTGGGTAGGTTGCTCAGTGATGACATCAGATAGGGATTTGTGGTGTTTCCCTAATTGTGATTCGATGGATTTGATGACCTCAGTTATCTTGTTTTCAACTGCATCTAGTCTGGAGTTCACATTCTGTTCCACAGATTGAAGTTTTGCATTATCCCGTGACTGGTTATCATATCATTGCATAGCAGCAGGGAGCATATAGTGCAGTGTAGTGCTCATTTTCTTTTTGTGTGTGGGTGGGGATACTACTGAGGCCGGAAAGACTGAGTGTTGATCGTTCTTTTGGCTTGCGCTTCTATAGGATCGACTTCATACATCCACTCCAATAAACAGTTCTTCTTCCCGGCAATCAGAAGCTGCGCCAGAACGCTAATGCCACAACAGTATATTTTTAATTAATTAATTTTTAAAATTATATGTAATGTAGCTACAGGACTCGACAAGCGAGTGTAAACGTACATAAAGGTGTAGTGTGTGTGCAAATATCATTAACAGTTAATTAGATCTTTAAAGTTTTGTAATGTTGTGCAATTAATTATAGTATCTGGTAATTTATTCCACAGTTTAATTGCATCAGGGTAGAAGGAATGTTTAAACGAATTAACTCTGGTAAATATAGTTGCTTAAATCTATTTGAATGTCCTCGGGTGGGTAAATTATTCTTGATAAGTGAGTTCCCTATATCAATTTCAACAAGATTATTAACAATTTTGTAGATCATCAGGTTTTCCCTTCTAACTTGAAGTGTTGTCCAGTGCATCCTATTTAACATGTTAGTGACACTAGAGTACATTGAGTAATCATTACATACACATCTAGCTGCTTTCCTTTGTACTCTTTCTAGTTTATCAATATTAGTCATAGTATAGGGTGACCAAACTACACAAACATACTCTAATATGGGTCGCACTAAAGTAAGGTAACATCTTTCCCTTACATTTGCTGGACATTGTCTTAAATTTCGCTGCAGAAATGCTCGGACATTATTTGCTTTGTTGGATACAAAATTAACGTGGAAGTTCCAAGAAAGTGTTTCGTCGATATGAACTCCCAAATACTTTGCTTTTGAAACTTGCTGAATCTTATTATTGTTTATGAGATATTGTGTAGCAAAGGGTGAAGATTTGTTAGTTACTCTTAAGTATTCACATTTTACAGGATTAAAATTCATCATCCAGCATTCAGCCCATTGCTGTAGCATGTTGATATCCTCTTGTAGGATTTTACTGTCCTCTGGAGAATGAATCTCTCTGTACAGAAGAGCATCATCTGTGTACAACTTTAAAGTGGACTTAATTTTATCAGGCATGTCATTCACATAACAAATAAATAATAAAGGACCCAATACTGAACCTTGGGGGACTCCTGAAATAACCTCAGCTGTGCTGCTTAGCTGACCATTTACTGTAATCTGCTGAGATCTGTTCATAAGGAAGGACTCGATCCATTGCAGCAATTGGCCATTAATACCATATGAACTTAGTTTGTGAACCAATCTAGTGTGTGGTACAGTGTCAAATGCCTTAGCAAGATCCAAGAGTATTACTCAACCTGAGTCCCCTTATTTAGGGCTTCTGCCAAGTCATTAACAGTCGCAACAAGTTGAGTCTCACATGACCTGTGCTGTCTAAACCCATGTTGTTCATTACATAATATTTTGTGTTTGTTAAGGTGATCATAAATAGACGATGATATTATATGTTCTAGAGTTTTACATAGTACACAGGTAAGCGATATAGGTCTGCAGTTAGATACTAAGGATCTTCCTCCTTTCTTATATACAGGTACTACTTTGGCTTTTTTCCATTCATTTGGAACTCTTCCCTGATTGATTGATGCTTGATATAGTAAAGTCAATGATGGAGCTAGTTCGGCAGCTGTTTCTTTTAGAAATCAAGTAGGTATATTATCTGGTCCACACGCTTTACAAGGATCTAGACTTTGGAGAAGTGAAAATACTCCCTCAGTAGATACTTCAATAAGGTCAATACTTGGATAGTCAGTAACTGGTAAACAGGGGAGAGGGCTACTATCTTCCTGTGTGAATACTGAGCCAAAGTAGTCATTAAATGATTCTGCTTTACTGAGGTCATCATCAATAGCTCTTCCATCCACCTGTAATGCAGGAATACTAGTTTAGTCATTACGCTGGCTATTTATTATGCACTTGTCAATTTCATGCCCCACCCCCAGGCGTCCCCACACCCCAAGTGGGGATTGCTTCTTGTCCCCACCCCTGGGGCAATTGACAGTTGTCCAATTCACTGACCGATATTCGGTAGTTGCATTTCTAAACAATAAAATTGCACTCGCTATAATTTTACTTGCTACAGGTGTATACCAGGTTAATTACTAGTCGCATGCGTGAAATATGCGCTTAGTCATCCTTGAGGTGTTGTAAAATCCCCTACTAGTGGAGGGTGGGGACATAGTGGGGATTTGACAGCCGATTTAGCCTCATGATCAGTAGTGGGGAATTTGACACCACGATTTGTCAATTCCCCTGTATTCGGGGGGGATGAAATTGACAAGTACATTATAGCTTTACAGCATGCACATACAAAATTACAATTAAAATTGGAAGTGGGTAGACTATACTGAACCGAAAGGCTTTTTTTTCGTGGATAACACAAAATAACTAATAGTCATCCATTTACACTGTATGTTAGGGTTGGTATGCCCCCAGTACCGTATTTGACTTTAGGGCACACGTCTAGTAGTTCCCCCGATTCAACTTTAGGGCACGCGTCTAGTAGTATACTGGCCTAGCACACTGGCAGTCCAGGGTTCGAGCCCTGGATGAATTTTGCGTGTGTTTTTCTAGTTTTAGTAACCCTTTTTTGTCTAAGTTTTACTGTCGGTTCAATAGTGGGTAGATCTACGGCTTATTGAACCAACTCAGTATCCACTGCCATTAAAATTATTGGTGTGCATGCTGAAGATGCCAGCAACTAGGTGCTGACATCCATGAGTGGTTAAAGAAAGAAAAAAAATAGAACAGTCATTTACTGTAAGTTGATTAACGTTTGTGGGAATGAGTTCTTTGGAACATCGATAGCATGGACACAGAATGTGAATTGTGCAGGTTCTTTCAGGGTTGGCAATGAGATATCTATAGCCGGTAGGTGTTAGATGTTCAATACACCCTTTTTCTTCCACTCACACACAAAAGGGCTGGAAAGTGAAAAAGCAGTCTGGCTTACATAGGATGATCGATCAGCAGGCACATGCTTCATCTGGCATATGTTCCTGTGATGCGGTGTTATAAATTATTGGAGGTATACTACAAAAAGTCAACCAACTAGCTACATAGTATACTGATATGAAAATTTCATGATTTTTTCATTAGCTACAGCTGGCTAATTTTTGTACACAACAGTTCTGTTATAATTTTGATGCATTGTTTGGTGTTGTAGCTAAAGCAAATAAATAAATTTCTGATCATGATTTGTACATATATAACCCAGACTATAGCTACCTATAGGCATCAAAATCTAGTAGCAAATTTCACTACTAATTTCTGCCACAGTATGCTCACTATTCTGAAGTAGTGATTAAGTTGTAATGTTCCGTAAATTTTGTATAATTTTTCTTCATGAATATGAGTGATTGATCAAACAATTAGATCATTTGCAGGGTTTTTGGGGGCAAGGAATACAATGGTTCAGTTAGTTTTCTGCTACAAATGTATTTGTGTGGTGTTTTATGCCAATTATAAGATTATTTTGCAATATACATGTAGTTACCACAAAGTTACGTATGTTCCCTTTGCAAGAAACAGCCCACCATTACACCACGATGAACATTTTTGTCCATCAGTATTACTACGCTAAAAGTCAGTGAATTTGCATCACAAGGAGCTTATCTCTTTGCTGCACCATTTTGGTGGCTGTCAAGGAGCTGTAACAAAAAATTATATAAGCAGCTATAAATCAACAGTACAATTCCTTGCTTGCATGCACATTGTATTTTTGGGTGGAGTTGACTGGTACAGAGTGTTTGCACTCCACTATGTGCTTGTTGTTTTGCCATCCGTATAAGATGCTAAATGCATGCAACTATTTAGTGGCCTTCTATGGAGGTGACCTTTATTCAGAGGGTCTTGCAAGTAAGGTTGCACTGAGGTCCATGTACTAAGGTATTTATAACAGAAAACAGAAGTTCAAAATGCTTTTGCAAAGCTGAGGTATAAGCATTTGTTAAATTGTGCCATTTTTGGGACTTTTTCAATGGAAAGACACGGAGAAATATTGCCTATTTTGAAGGACAAAATTGCTTATAACTCCACCACCCATGACGGATTTTTAAAAACTTAGTGTTTATGAGATCCCCAGGGAGCACTGCACAAGGCTATACTAAATAAAAATCATTTCAAAGATTCTCCCGGAATCGCTACTTTAAGTAGTGATGTTCCCTAGTCTTTTGTAGTGACACTCACTACATAGTAGTGAATGTCATTACAAAATTATAACATCACTACACAACAAATGAGTGTTGTGGCAGACATTAGTAGTGACATTCACTATTAATATGTACATTTAGTAGTGACTTTCACTAGTTTGTTTTTACTGTGTATACGTAGTTCGTTTTTGGTGGGTACTGTGTAAGCAACAGAAAACTCTGCAGTTAGAAGGTGTTTTAAGGAGGTTACGTTTATTCTACCAGCAGTGCTGCCTATATAGCCACTGTTGTTGGCTCATGCATGGCCAGTTTATCTAGCATATTGTATAAACAGAGGATTATATAATCATAAACTCAGTGATTGATTTACATAGCCTGGTTAGTGGTAACCCTGAGCCAACTTTCACATTTCAATCAAAATCTGAACAAACTAATCTGACATATAACTACTCTTACAATCCATGCATGATTTTCTCCACTAATAGTTGTCCAAATACTAGTATGTGTCAGACCGGTGATAAAGTGGAATCATACGACTTAGGAAATCTTGAAACTGTTGAGTTTGTGTTTCGAGTCACTTCTGTCTTTGCAGTTTATCACTCTAAACATGATGACAAACATGGACAAAACAGAACATCAGAAGTGGAGTTGATATGTGATGAAGATGAAATGAAAGGAAGATTTGAATATGATCATGAGCTTAGTGAACGTCATTACATGTTTAAGCTTTACACTCAATGTGCCTGTCCTGGAAAGTGTACATCTTCACAAACTGAATGTCAAGCTAAGGATTTGTGTAGTTGCGAAATGTCAGATAGATCTGGTACAATTAACCTTCATTCCCTTGATAATGCAACAAGTCCACTAAGAGATGAAGCAAGTCCAACAAACACCTTTCTATACAATCCTTGTTCACCTATCACTAAACCTGACTGTAAGGGTAACTCACTGTGTGAAGAAAAAGGAGATGATCTTGTCGGTTTAGGTATGGCAAATTCTGCAAAATTCGTACAGAATAACAATCAACTTAGCATACAATACACTGGGCCAAATGGCATTATGTCATATGTAAATTTGTTTTGTGACGAGAACCAAAGAAATAAGCCATTCTTTAGAGCAGTTGGCGAAGGAAACATGTATGATCTCTACAGTGTGTGTGCCTGTCCTAATGGTTGCAGTGGTCCACCATCAAATGGAACATGTGACCAAACTGACTCATGTACCTGTAAGAGCACTAGTGATGGTGCAGTGATCAACCTTCATGATCTAGACAATCCATATGCACCACTGACAGCAGAAGACAATGAAGGTTACTTTTACTACTACAATCCTTGCAGTGGAATAAAACTACAGAACACTTCAGGAAAATGTAATGGAGTGGCTGCCTGTCAATATGATCCCTACCATGGTTTGTATTATGATATTGGAAATATTGGCCCCGAAATACATTACAATGCTACCTCAAAGTCTTTTACATTTCATTACACTGGAGGTCAAGAAAATCGTTCTTTTGATGTGAGGATGATATGTGATCCTGATGTTGCTAGTACAATACTTTTGCCAGATGATGATATACCTAAAGGTATTACTATGTATCCTCTTAAGCTAATTTCCAAGTATGCATGCCCACAGTAAGCAAACATTATTTTGTTCTTTTTCATAACTGGACGTTAGATGTAATTGTATGTATGTAGAGTGTCCGTTTTTGCTCGCAATGTACTTATAAATTTAGTTCCATTATATACTGCATAAATGATTTTGGTCATAATTGCTATTGGTTATTACTTTATTACTGTAGTTAGACTACTAATGTATACATGTACACAGCTAATGCTGATAATTTTGCATGAATTTTGCAGCAACCATTATGTGTTGCAATTATAACTATGGCACTGAAAGCTTTGTACAACCAGCTATTGTAGTATGGAACAGATTGATCGATTATACTCTTTACAGTTTACATGGTATGGTTTACAGAGTTTACACATTATAATTTGTGTCACATGACTTTACTAAAATAATATTATACCAAAACCTATTCTAATGTGCTTGGCCACACAAAGTCAAGTAGCCACATGTCTGTGGCTCAGTAAAGTCATCATGTGATCACAAAAGTACTTTTCCCACCAGCATGATTGTGTGTGCCGGTCCTGCAAATAGTTAGGCATGTGGGCACATCAAGACTCATAGTGAGTACAGCCAGGGGGGTCTACTTTCAATTGACATGGTAGATGATCACTGCATGCATGGGGCAGGAGCGGTGGAGAGGGAAGGGCAAGGGGGCTATAGCTCCTGTAAAAGTGATTATGGAGGGGTTTAGCCTCCTTCTAAAATTATCTTTTATATACTGTCATTGAACAATTGTGCTGATTGTGCTACACCAAATAGCTAACTGTACAAATGTTTAGCTAGACAGCTACCTGCAATTCCAGTGCATCAAGATTGATATACCCTAATAGACCAGTCACCCTAATTTAACTGTCAACAAATTTGATATTAGTGGTGACTGCTGAAATCACTTAAATTTCCTAGAGGGAGGGGGCATTCCCCAGAACCCTATATAGGTCCACTAATATAAATGCCTCAAGATTGAGATACTCTAGTAGAGCAGTCACCCTAATACAACAGTCAAGCTAATATTAGTAGTATTACTAAAATCACTCTCAGATTCAATCTCAGAGGACCTAATTTTCAAAATAAGACTTAACAGGGATCTTTAAACATCCCCAAATGCAAGTATCTGTCACTAGGTTCTTCAGATGGTTCTCCAAGTGGTGGTAGCTACACACTTCAGTACTGTTATTCTGACGACATAGAGATTCAGGAATGTAGTGAAGAACGAGATTTAGGCATCACCTTTTCAAGTAATCTCAAATTTTCAAAGCATATCAACCTTTCCATCACGAAGGCAAACAGAATGGTTGGAATAATCAAGCGCACCTTATTTCACCTCACCCCAACAGTATTTCGTATATTGTACATCAGACCCCACTTGGATTATGCATCTATAACCTGGAATCTTTACCTATTGAAGGACATTAGAGCATTAGAAGCAGTACAAAGATGTGCTACCAAGATGGTTCCAGATTTGAGTAGGTTGACGTACGAGGAAAGATTACAAGTTTTAAACTTCCTTTCCCTTTACTACAGGCGAAAATGAATGGACATGATAACTATCTATAAAATTATCAGGGGCTTAGTTGAAGTACCACATTAAGATATTTTTATCATAAGTTGTAACACCACAAGATCTAATGGTTTGAAGTTATATAAGGAAAGGGCCAACACCAACACTAGATTAAAATTTTTCACTAACAGAATAATCAATGACTGGAATACCCTTCCAACTGATATAGTAAACGCTTTGGACACAACTTCTTTTAAGACATTACTAGACATTTATAGAGACAGTAGATTTATAATTATGTAATTTAATTTGTATGGTTATATAAGACTTTGGTCTTTTTCAGAACCATTAATAATAAATAAAAAAAATTTGTGATGTCCCCAGGTTGACACACTAAGCACACTAAGACCCTGGATAAGTCCAGCTACACCTCAAATTATATGTAGCATTATACATAGCAGTTGTCATGGTCTTTCAATCTGTTCTATGTCCTTTTGCAGAGTAAATCACCAGGAGTTATAAGTTATAGCCTCCTGTAGGAGCCACACCATTAAATTTTCCCCACCTTTTAACTGCCAGAAAATGCAGTAATTGCACTTTATATAATGTTGTGATGTAAAGTTATTGCTCTAGTTTAATTTTCGGAGTTGCTTGATGGTAATAAATTTAACTGTTAATTTTTATTTCAAACTATTGAATTGTGACCTGTATTATAGTTTTCCTATGGCATAAATGCTGAGAAGTGGTAGCTTGATCAAATATAAGTGCAATATTATATATTTGTAGATGGAGTAAATGTTTATACATGATCATTTGGGCACATTTTTTAGTTTAAGCATAGTACTAGGTTAGGAACTTTTTAAAATAACTTTTAAGCACCTGAATAGGACGATTTTTGTCAATTTTAGATGAAAATAGCAGCTATTAGCTATATCATAATTATAAAGCTACAATACAGTAGGCTTCTAGTAGCTACATAAGGTACTCAAATTTAATAATTTATATATTTGATTTTTTGAGGTGTGTGAGGTCAATGATATACCACAACAGTGTACAGAAGACGTGTTGAATCGTCTCAGTGACTGTTCTATTAGAGTATATTGATAATTTATGCAACCTTTTACATGCACTGATGGGATGGTCGACATACATATACAAATGTTATTTATAATGTGGCTACATGTGATGAAGTATGCTTAAACTGTGAAGCATTAGCATGTACATAAAATGCATTGATGTACTTTAATAGAACATGTCACTATGAAGATCCAACTTTCTGTCTCTGTTGTGGTTCATTGTGGAAAATAACTATCACAAAATAAATTTGAGTAATTTTTTTGTTTTATTGTAAGCCTATTGTATTGTGCTATAATGATGTAGCTACTATTTCCATCTTGAATTGATAAAAGTTACCCTGTTTATATCTAGTGCTATACTTAAACTCAAAAAATGCCAAATAATCATTGTGTTATTTTATACAGCATGTGTACATGCTTTCTACAATGTATTTTGCCATGATTTTTGAAGTCATGTATATTGCAGTTGTTAATCCAACATTAGCAATACTGTAGTGATGGTACTGTAGTGATGGTGCTGATGATTGCAGTACATTGTGATGCTAAAGCTATCAAGGATTTTTCAATATGTGGTCAAATTGACAGGTGTTCTTGTAACTTAACAGGAGTGGAACAACCTGGAGTGATTGATTTACACAGCCTGGTTAGTGGTAAATGTGAGCCAACTTTTGTAACCCAAGTGGGTACTACAACTATTCTTACAATCCGTGCTTGACTTATTCTGATCATGTTTGCATCAATGCTACCTTACGTATGTCAGACAGCTGATCGAAATGAAATGTATGACTTGGGAGATCTTGACTCTGCTAGCTTTCTCTATCACAACAATTCTCTCCCTGTATTTTATTATGTTACATTATGGTGATGACAGGTCATCGTCAGTGCAGCTGATATGTGATGAATCTGAGGTGAAAGGAAGATTTGAGTACGTTGGTATGCCTGTTGTGCGTACCTTCCAATTTAAGCTCTACACACAATGTGCTTGTCCTGGAAAATGTACTTCTTCATAAACGGTATGTAAAGCTAAGTATTTATGTAGTTGTAAAATGACAGATGGAACTGGTACCATTAACCTTTATTCCCTTGATAATCCATCAAAACCACTTAGAGATTAGGTAAGTCCGACAAATATTTTTCTATACAATCCTTGTTCACCTATGACAAAGCCTCAATGTTACAAAAGCTTACTATGTGAAGAACAAGGAGATTCACTGTTGCCTTTAGGCCTTGCAAGTTCTGCAAATTTTGTGTATGATGCTAATCAACTTAGTATACAATATCCACTCAAAAACAGCCAAGTTGTGAAAAGAGTGCGCCCTCAAAGGCCTGGGTGAAAAAAGTTGTGAAATCAAAGGTGGCGGCCAAGAAATGGCTGCAATGATGTTAATGCTAATAAATTTTAACAATGCACACAGCCATTATTAAAATTTTTAGCATTAACATCATTGCAGCCATTTCTTGGCCGCCACCTTTGATTTCACAACTTTTTTCACCCAGGCTTTTGAGGGCCACACGTGTGACTAAACTGACTCATGTGCCTGTAAGAGCCCTTAGTGATGGTGCATACCCTTACTGACTACTAAAGACAATCAAGGCTATACCTACTATTACAATCCTTGTAGTGGAATAAAACTACAGGATCTCGTTGGAAAATGTAATGGAGTAGCTGCTTGCCAAGAAAACCCATTCCATAATACTTGGTACAATATTGGAAACAATGGTCCTGAAATAGAATATCTAATCCAAAGCAGCCAAGCTGTAAAAAAAGAGTGCGGCCCTCAAAAAGGCTATAGTAAAAAAGATGTGAAATCCAAGGTGGCGGCCAAGAAATGGCTGTGATGGTAGGTTAATGGTAAAAATTTTAATAACGACAATTCAGGTGAATTATTGTGCCGCTTGGTCTTGGCACAAAATTCACCTGAATTGTCGTTAACCATTAACCTACCATCACAGCCATTTCTTGGCTGCCACCTTGGATTTCACATCTTTTTTCACTATAGCCTTTTCGAGGGCCGCACTCTTTTTTTTACAGCTTGGCTGTTTTGGATTAGATTTCACTTCTTTTTGTATTTGCATACCCCAAAGCTGGCCTATGGCCGGCTTTGGGACTTTTTTAACCTATCTTTTTTTCTTTACCACAGGAAGAAGAAAAGATGAAGCAGATTTTAAATACTTTAAATATTTCTGATTTTATCAGTAAATGTACAAATTATAATATAATGCATATATTTATTACAGAACTCTCCATGGTGGTTTCTTCGTAACTGAACACTCTACAAGGTGACTTCTTCTAACTGCTCTTTCTACAGGGTGAATTGTTTGTAGCTGAACGATCTACAAGGTCACTTCTTCTAGCTGATCTCTCTACAGGGTGATTTGTTTGTAGCTAAACTATCTACAAGGTAACTTCTTCTAGCTGATCTCTCTACAGGGTGATTTGTTTGTAGCTAAACTATCTACAAAGTAACTTCTTCTAGCTGATCTCTCTACAGGGTGAATTGTTTGTAGCTGAGCTCTCTACAAGGTAACTTCTACTAGCTGATGTCTCTACAAGGTCACTAGTTTGTAGCTGAACTCTCTACATGGTGGTTTCTTTGTAACTGAACTCTCTACAAGGTTACTTCTTCTAGCTGATCTTTCTACAGGGTGATTTGTTTGTAGCTGAGGAAACTTCTTCTAGCTGATCTCTCTACAGGGAGATTTGTTTGTAGCTAAACTCTCTACAGGTGATCTGTTTGCAGCTGAACTCTCTACATGATGGATTCTTTGTAGCTGAACTCTCTACAAGGTACCTTCTTCTAGCTGATCTCTCTACAGGGCGATTTGTTTGTAGCTGAACTCTCTTCATGATGGTTTCTTTGTAGCTGAACTCTCTACAAGGTAGCTTCTTCTAGCTGATCTCTTTACAGGGCGATTTGTTTGTAGCTGAACTCTCTACATGGTGGTTTCTTTGTAGCTGAACTCTACAAGGTCATTTGAACTATCTCTTTCCGTAGTTGAACTCCGTACAAGGTAACTTCTTCTAGCTGATCTTAACTCTACAAGGTGATTTGAACTATCTCTTTCCGTAGCTGAACTCCGTACAAGGTAACTTCTTCTAGCTGATCTTTCTACAGGGTGGATTGTTTGTAGCTGATCTCTCTACAGGTTACTTGTTTCTAGCTGATCTCTTGAATTCTCTTCAGGGTGACTGATTTATTAGGATGACTGCTCTATTAGAGTATCTCGATCTTGCACTTGCTACACCAAGTTGGATTTCGTGTTATAACTCCGTGGCTTTAAGTCTGATTCTTCTATACCATTGAAGAGCCTTTCTAAGATGATTACTCCATCTGTACAGTGATTTTCAAAGCATTACCCCAAGCGGTTTTTCTGGTAGGCGTGACAAGTAGTCGTTTTTATTAGCTAATCTCGATTGCATAATTGTTACACACTATTGGTTTTTTCATTGTATCTTCCTGGTTTTTAGCTTGCTTTCTTTCAAACCACAAAAGGTTTGAGGTTCAATAGTTAACCTATTCACCCATCGATTTTCAGCTTCTTCCCATATGCGGTTTACCCTGTAGGCGTGACAACATATTGGTGTTATTTTTCGTGAATAATCGCTCATAACTCTTTGCCTGTTTATCGTATTCCAGCCAAAGTTGGTACCAAGATGCGCCGTTATACCCCCCTTCCGTGTGCCAAATTGCAAGGTAATCAGATATGGCGTTCGCGTTTTATAGCAGTTTTTGTAAGTGTGCGACAAGAGGAAGAAAAATAAGAAGAAAAAAAAAACGAAGAAACTAAGACAATTTTTGAAGTCGCATATCTCTGGAACGCTTGAAACGATTTCGCTCAAATTTGGAATGTGGAGTGCTGAAGATGGAGGGCGTGTCCACAGCAAAAATCGTCTTATTTCATCAAGGAAGCACAGAGCTACGGAGGTGCGAAAATTGCGTTTTCTTTCTTCCTGTCAATATACTCACGGGTGTTGCACGCCGGCTTTTTGGGCAGCACGACACACTACCGTGTGTCTTGATTATATATGTATCCCTGATAATTCTTACTTTAATTGGCACCAATTACTCCATGCAATTAATTGACAAGACAGAACATATACCTTAAATAAAGATTACTGGCACAGTGCAAATGTTGCTGGGTTCAAAGGTTGATAAACGTAAAATATGTTGTGTTCTATCGTATAGATGACATGTTACTGTATTCAATAGTTTATACCGTAATAATTTTCAAAAAATATTGGCATGCAGCTAGCTAATACTACTCCATTACATTTTCCAATAGGGTTCTGTAGTTTTATTCCGCTACTAACAATTACAAATCTGACTATTCAATATCAATTTTTTTGCACTCAGGTATCGTAAATTGTTGTGGTATTGTAAATAAACACCTAGTGATACAGGACTTAATGCTCTCTCAAAATTTAGACGTACTTTTTTTGCACTGAAAGTCACTTGGAAGATGCGATATCAAATTCTGAAATATTTTTACCAAACTACTCTGTATATAGAAAAGACAGAAACAGGCAAGGAGGTGGGGTTTTTATTGCTGTTCGCACAGATATACCTTCATGTGATGTTAACATAGCTTCAAGCCTGGAGATCATTTGGGTTCAGCTGCATACAATCTCTTCGAGTGATGTCATTCTTGGCTGTTTTTACTGCCCTCCACACTTACCACCTTCAATATTGGATAATCTAAGAGACTCTCTGCAATACATTAGATCACAGTTTCCAGGTGCAAAAATTATCCTTGGTGGTGACTTTAATTTCCCTGGTATTGACTGGTCTACTGGAACTCTCTTTGAATCATACATATCACCTACACTAAGAGACACCCTTATCACAACAATGGATGATTTTCTGATGCAGAAAGTTGTGATATTCCCAACTAGAGGTACCAACATACTAGATCTTTGCTTTACTACAGATCCTGATCTGGTTCAATCCTGCCAACCTTTTCCTGGTGTAAGTGACCATGACATAGTGTTATTAAAATTTCAACTTCAAACTATTCCTCCTAAGAACAACAAAAGAAAAATGTACCTTTACAGCAGGGCAAATTGGGATGTCATACGTGAAAACATTGTTACAATCTCGGATCAGTATTTTCTACAAAATCAAAACACTACAAAAACTGTTGAAGAAAACTGGTCTTTCTTTCACACTCACATTACAAAATTAATTGATGAACACATTCCTAGTAAATATGTATCTAACAAAACAAATCGTTCCTGGATGTCAGCTTCTCTAAAGAGACTCATCAGAAAAAAGTAATGACTCTATAATACTGCAAAACGCTACAACAGTAGTTACTGTGCTAAATGGAGGGAATACAAAAACATTCATCAAAAAGTGTGCAATCAAATGAGACAGCAGCACACTAACTATCTTTCCAATGCCTTATTTTCTGATGACACGGATGGTAAAAAGCTCTTCTGGAGATACATTAAAAATCAGAAGAAAAACAATAATATAACCATTACTAGTCTTAAATCCCAAACTGGGAGTTTAGTCTTTGACTCTCAACAAAAATCAGAAGTACCCAATCATCAATTTCAAACTGTGTTTACTACTGAAGACTTAACAAATTTCCCACACAAAGGCCCATCCCACTATCCACAAATTGACGACATTGAGATTACTACCTCAGGTGTATGTAAGTTACTCTCAGACAGCAATCCACACAAATCAGCTGGTCCTGACAATATCCATTCTTGCTTTCTGAAGAACACTGCCAATGAAATAGCACCTATGTTAACACACTTATTTCAATCCTCACTAAGAACTGGAATCATACCATCCATGTGGAAACAAGCCTATGTCACACCTGTATCAAAGCAGGATCAAGAAGTGATGCCAGAAATTACCGTCCCATTTCTTTAACATTGGTTCCATAATCTGTAAAACTTTAGAGCATATAATATGTAGTCACGTAATGAATCATTTTGATACCCACAATATTTTATTGAAACATCAGTACGGTTTCAGACCTAGACACTCATGTGAAACACAACTCCTATTACTATTATTGATGATTTTGCTAAGGCTATAAATGACAAAAAAAAAGTTGACACCTGCATGCTTGATTTTTCCAAAGCCTTTGACAAGGTACCCCACCAACGACTCCTGCATAAACTTGAGTTCTATGGTATTACTGGTGACACTTTATCATGGCTTACAGCTTTCTTATCAGATCGTTCTCAACAAGTAATTATAAATGGTGCATTATCTTCCCCATGCAAGGTCAATTCTGGAGTACCTCAAGGGTCTGTTCTTGGCCCAACACTTTTCCTTGTGTACATCAATGACATAGCTGATGATATACAAAGCCAGCTTCGTCTAATTGCAGATGACTGCATAATATATAGAACCATAAACACTCCCGAAGATCATACAACATTACAACAAGACTTAAACCAGCTATCCAAGTGGGCTACAACCTGGTAAATGGAATTTAATATATCTAAATGTAACATTTTACGAATATCACATCTCCACACTACAAGTAACTACACCTATACAATGTATGAAACTCAACTAAAGTCGGTGAAATATCTTGGAGTGTGGATCAATGAAAAACTGTCATGGCAAACGCACATCCTGTATACTTGTAACAAAGCAAATCGAACACTGAGATTCCTACAAAGAAATCTAAGAACCTGCTCTACTTACTTGAAAGAACAAGCATACAAACAACTAGTGTTTCCACTACTTGAATATTGTGCTCCTATTTGGGACCCTCACCATCAACAGACATCAACAAACTAGAGTCAATGCAACGCAGAGCAGCAAGATTTATTCTCAATAAACCATGGAATAACAATTTGGACAGAGTAACTGTAATGCTAAATGATTTGAAATGGCCAACCCTCCAAAGTCATCGTAAATATCTTAGATTGATCTTACTATTTAAAGTTGTAAACCATCTCCAATTAATACCTGAACAATATTTACCCTCACCCGCAAGACTGACATCAACTAGATCACATCATGCATCATCCTTGTAAATTTTACCACATTCAAAAACCTCTTGTGATTCTTACAAATTCTCCTTCTTCCCCAGAACAATACCTGAATGGAACAGTCTCCAAATCAATAACATTAATAACCTATCCCTTGCAGATTTTAAACTTGTATTAACTAATAACCAACTTAATTTTTATATTAGCGTTTTACCCCTTTAGAGACTCTGCTAATTAACAATAGTGATTCCGGGAGAATTTTAAAATTAATGGAAATAGTTTTTATTTAGCATGGCCTTGTGCAGTACTCCCTTAGGATCTCATAAACACTTAATTAGTTTTCAAAAATCCATCATAGGATGAAGCAATTTTGTCTTTGAAAATAGGCAAAAATTTCTCCATATCTTTCCATTGAAAATAGTCCCAAAAATGGCACAATTGAATAAATGCTTATAACTGAGCTTTGCAATCACATTTTGAACTTCTGTTATAAATACCTTAATAAATGGACCACATGCAGTGTAACCTTACTTGTAAGACCCTCTGAATAAAGATCACCTCCACAGAAAGCCACTAAATAGTTGCATGCATTTAGCATCTTACGGATGGAAAAACAGCATACACATGGTGAAGTGCAACCACTCTGTACCAGTCACCTCCACTCAAAAAGACAATGTGCATGCAAAGCAAGGAGTTGTACTGTTGATTTATAGCTGCTTGTATGATTATATTGTCTCTTAATGTACAGCTCCTTGACAGCTACCAAAATGGTGCATCAAAGAGATGAGCTATTTGTGGTGCAAATTTGCTGACTTTTAGCATAGTAATATTGAAAACTACATGGACAAAAATGCTCACCTTGGTGTAACTAACATGTCCTGAGTCGTTTCATGCAAAGAGAACATAACATTGTGGTGGCTATATGATCGCAAAATAATCTTATAATTGTAACAAAACTCCACACAAACATATTTGTAGCAGAAAACTAACTACTCCTTGCCCCCAGAAACCCTAGAAATGATCCAATTGTTTGTACGGCAGCGAATTGATTGTGCCAACTCTCCAACGGAAGATTCACGGAGAACTTTTTTGCAAAATTTACGGATATCCGGAATCCTATTAATTAAAAATGAAATGAATAACAAGGATTTTAGTGGTTAGCAGCCAGTAATGTATAAGGATTGTCTGGATCATGAAGGTTGATCACTTCACCATCACTATACGTATATAGTGCTCTTACAGGTAGCTATGTCAGTTTGGTTAACTACATGTTCCATTTGATGATGGAGCACTCTGCCACAACCATTAGGATAGGCTCACACATTGTGATCCCGTGATTAAGCGCGTGGGTGGATGGAGTGATTTTCATGTATGACAGCAGTGACAGTAAAGCTGATTTTCCAAATATCCGGTCACAAATCCAGGCCTGAAATACACCAAAATGTCCACACTTCCCACTCTAATATACCTATATCTGAGATCCGACATGCGCGCTGATTAGTGGGCAGCGCCGGAGGGTGGACACTCGGCAGGCCCGGGCGTGGGTGGGGTCTGTCACGAGACTACGCATCACAAGACGCATCGAAACTGAGTTGTGGGCTTGTGGCAACAGTAGTGACACTTGCAATCGTTACGAGTACCTGTAGATTACTTATTGGTTGGAGGAGTGCAGTGGTGAAGAAAGTCGTTACGAGGTGAGCGCTCTCATCATAAGCATCAGTGAAAAGTAGCTATAGTTTCTCATGGCCACTGAGACCACTTGTTTCTCTTCGGTTGTCTTTGGGCAGGGGAAAAAATCCTTTTCCACCCAATGAAAAAGAGAAAAAGCGGTCTGGTCACCGGCGCGAGCGAGGGCGCGAGACTATTTCATAATGGCCTAGCGATGCGGATGTACGTAGCTACCGAATAGCTACGCTGTGCCTAGAGTCACGTCACTCGGTGAGGCTGGACATTTTGCTGCTAAAGTCACGGCGCATTCACACACTAGTTGTATGAAGTAAAGTTTTTGTTGAGTTTGAGGCGAGCCGCGGCTAGGGTTGGCAAGCGTCTAGTATTCGACTTTAGGGCACGCGCCTAGTAGCTAACGTGCTCCGAACATTCGACTTTAGGGGACGCGTCTTGTACTTTAGAACTAGGGTCAGGTTCAGGTTTGGTTTCTTCTTTACTGGTATTATTTATTTATTGTAATGTACAGGACTCAGAATTGAGTATATGGTACATGTAAACATGCAAGTGATTAGTTAAATAAGTATAGGCTTCTTCATGAATGGCATATATAAGGTACAAACTAAGGGTGTAGGGTTGCAGTGCCAGTGGTTAGAACACTGAGCTAGAGTATGATCTGGGTACATCAGAGCTGTATGCTCGGTAATAAAATAAATGAGAGGTCCAGGGTTCGAAACTCACTTTTTTCAAACCTTGTATTTTTCATTTTCTTAGGTTTTTTGGTCTTAAGTTTTTTTAATCGCATGACTGCCATGACTCTAGGCACAGCCATCAATGTAATGCTTGACTACCACAGATACGAGCTGATGGTGGGGGGATTGATTGCGAACTTTCAACAAGGTAAGCGGGATTTGCATTTATACCCAGGAACTTACCACTGTAAATCAGCATGCAGTGCCTAAAACATCTATTGTATGTCAATATTACGTTTGTACTGAATAAAGCCCATCAAAAATCAAACACTTTGTGATTCTAATTCTCAGATCAGTAGCTTGACCAGTACCCCAACTAGTAAATTAACCAGTACCTCGACCAGTATCTCATCCAGTACCGTGACCAGTTACTCATCCAGTACCTTGACCAGTATCTCATCCAGTACTGTGACCAGTTATTCGTCCAGTACCATGACCAGTTACTCAGTTACTCATCCAGTACTGTGACCAGTTACTCATCCAGTACCTTGACCATTTACTCATCCAGTGTACTGACCAGTACCTTGACAGATACCTCATCCAGTACCTTGACCAGTATCTCTACCAGTACCTTGACCAGTTACTTATCCAGTGACTTGAACTGATACCTCATCCAGTACCTTGACTAATATCTCGAACAGTACCTTGCATCCAGTACTTTGACCAGTAAGTCATCCAATACCTTGACCAATTACTTATCTTGTGACTTGACCAGTATCTTGACTGATACTTCATCCAGTAGCTTGACTAGTATATTGAACGGTACCTTGACTGGTACCTTGACCATCACCAGTACAACAACAGAACAGTCTGGTCAGCCATTTCTCAGTGTACTGACAAATAGCATAGGAATAGAGACAGTTAACAGCAAAATGCAAACTCTGAGATCCTCTAAAATGTGCAACAAAGCTGTGCAGACAGATGATGACAATTGTTTCTCTGAGAACAATGTTATTTCAGATGATGACAAGGTACAATATTACTATACTGGTTTAGCTACAAGCCTTCTGTTGTTGAAAACATTTGAATTAGTAATGGGTTCGGTGAGAAACACCCATACTACTGGAGGTCATTTATGATAGCTCTGATGAAATTTAAGCTGAACTTTGGATTTCAAGACATTGCTTACTGATTAGGAATTTCTTTATCAACTGTCTGCAGGCATTTTCATGAAATGTTTGGTAATGGCTTCTCATTTGGAGTGGCTTATTAAGTAGCTTGAAAGAGACAAACTATGGAAGGCTATGCCCAGTTGTTTTCAGGCAACATATGGCACTATGGTTGTGGCAATCATTGACTGTTATGAGATCAAAATTGAAACCCCCAGTCATCTAGTGGCAAAATCATCTATGTACATGGTCTCAATACAAACATGCAAATGTGACCCGCTTAGCAAAAATCCGACTTGTTTGCATAGTTCTGTTTTAGAGGTAAATGCCATTGAAATACATTGGGTAAAAACATGTGCTACATAAAATATTTACACAATATTTTATCGCTTCAGTAAACAAAGAAGGAAGACTGGAATTGAATAATCTAATATAACAATGGATTCGCCTCTTCATGGAGAGTAGGAATATCTTTGTTTCGTTTCTGTACCATGGAGCAAACGTGAGTTACGTGTGTTTGTTTACGTTGCAGTAAAACATAACTTTATCTTTGTCATGTTTAAGCTTGAACAGCCTTCTTGCTTAATAGTATGGGTGTATTTAAGCCAAATCTATACCTTGCTGAATGTCCCAGTTCATGATGAATAGAATGACACAAGTCCCAATTCTGTAGCCCATTGCACTCAAGAGTAATGATCGATTAAACGAGTGCCTGTAATTTTCTTTCCGTATATATAGGCACCGTATAAATTGATTGTTTTGCTCTTCTTGTTGTCTATCGCTATAACTCCAAAAGCATATACCAGAAAAGGCTGAAACTTTTACAGTCCATCTAGATAACACAAATATCATAAAATGAAATTCAAGGAAAATGTTAACAAGTTGGGTTTTTGTTCATCGGGTCATAAATACAGCTAAGGTATTCATTGCAATGTGTCCACAGGGTGTAACAACCTTCATTTCACCTGCTTGGGGTGGAAGGGTCAGTGACAAGCTTTTAACAGTCCACTTTGGATATTTAAATAAACTGCTTCCTGGAGATTGCGTTCTAGCTGATCAGGGATTTGATATTGCTGAAGATGTGGCCAGAATGCAGACAACACTTCACATTCCATAATTTACAAATGACTACTCACAACTTTCCCCATTGATGTTGAAGCAACAAGGAAGTTGGCTAATGTGCATATACACAAAGAATGTATCATTGGAGCTACCCGTCAGAGTTACTCATTATTGATGAGTTATGTGCCAGTTGAATTTCTGAAGCCCAAATACCCCGGTGACAAACCACCAATTGATAAAATAATATTAGTATGTTCAGCACTAAACAAGCTGTGTGTTTTGGTCGTTTCAGTGGATTAGTTATGTTACTGTAACATTTAAGTATTAATTAATATTAATGGTTTAACGGCAGATTGTATCGGTTAGTAAGAGACCAACTCTTATTATTAAGAGTCCAACTCTTGTTATGTATGTATGTCATTATAAAAAATCTGCAGAACAATTTAATGCGGCATATACATGATGTTAGTAAATACAAGAATGTGAAGTCATTGCTTAGACCGCTTATGGGAAAACTGAGGCATTGTCCTGCAGTTTGGACAATACCACTTACTGGAAAGTGGTTTAGGTATCTCAAGACATTCAAGGTGAAACCACGAGCCATACTAACAATTATGATTGTCACAGCCAGCCATTTCACCACCCTTATCCTCCTTACAGTATCGGTATATATAATTATTCAGCAGATGCCATTGAAGCTGCAACAATCTGATCAACATACATGTAACTAGCTTTCCCCGATATAAACATTTATGAATAGCAGTACTAGATTACCTGCATCGTCCATCAACACATGTAGAACCATTAAATGATTATTTGACAGTACTACTGGGCCAATCTGTTGTATTTTCTACTTTCAGTAAGATATCACACTTTAAATTGAATTTTGGAAGTTACAGCAATGTCACATCCCTAGACTAATAATGATTAGTAATGGATTATGCTGTTGGTGTCAAGCTGCCAGTAGAATAGTTCTTCAACTTCATCTCCACACATTCAAATACCAGTCCTCCTTACATTGGATCTGTCAGGCATAACTATTGGTGACCTGAATACCCACAAGAAGACATGTTTTGTGAATAACCAATATATGTTACATGCAGCATAAAACCTTATATGGTAGCATTAATGCATGTCATGTACTTTTTAAGATGCACTGACCATCTTGGTCTCTAGAACACAACTGTAAAACTTTCATCTAGAAGGATCCAACATGTATGAATGATTTTCACACATTAACTATAGTAGCCACAATACGTTTATACTCGATTCACTGAGATTGATGAACATTTATACAAGACAGCTGGCCTTTTTTATCTGCTTAGGGAACCTTTACAGATACTAGGGATGCGGCGATTATGCCGGCATAATAGGTATGTGTGGGAATCAGGAATTATGCTAGCATTTTGAGGTGATTATAAAGCTTTAACAGTAGGAAAATCTGCAGATTGCACAATTCCATTAAAAAGATCGAGATACTCTAATAGAGCAGTCAGAAACTCTAATAGAACAGTCACTGAATATTATTTACTCTAATAAAGCAGTTACGTTGAAACGAAATACTCTAATACAGCAACCAACTAAAGAATCCAAGACTATTGGAACCTTAAACAACAATGAAAATGGTCTGATACAGCAATAAACTGGCATTATTAGCCAATTATTGTGGCATAATTTTGGGAATAATGGGCAATTCTCAAAAGCATAATAGGTGATTTTTTGAGCACTGCTCAAAAGCATAATGCTCAATTTTTGGAGCATAATAGCCTCATGCCTAACAGATACAGTACGACAGTAGGGACCACAAAGGTGTAGGTGTGGCCCATGAAAAAACATCACTCAAAAACCAGCCTCACTTTCCCGTAACGATGATGAAGCAGTATTGGTTAGGTAAAACTGAGCCCAAACAAGTCTTGAGATGGATCCGAAATGCTTTCAACAAGTTGCTATGAATTTTATTTTTTAAATTATTCAATGGAATTTTCTAGTGACTGATTGACTGACTGCCTGACTGATGCCTCAGACAAGCATAACTCAATAACGGCTAAGGTTATGGGCTTGATTTTTCACTGTTCAATGTTGCTTTGGTCCGAAGGTGCCTTTTAGCATACCGCAGTACATACAATGCATTCTTCATGGACTTACCAGTGTTCTTTGTGTCCCATTCATCTTTGCTGGCAGCTCAATTTGGCGGTAGCATGTAATGGCTTCCCTTCATAATGAAAATCATCCGTACTTTTCATAGTGGTTACTTTGATTGTTTTTTTTAACAGTTCTTGATTCGTAATGCTGTGTAACGGGTTAAACATAGCTGACAACGAAGCGTAATGGATACTTCACTTTTCAGACGACAATTGGTAGCTGGGGCGTGCAACACCATTTTTTATTTCTTTTGATGCAGTATTGTGGGTTCACCAGTCATAATAATTTTATTTTACAAAAAAGTAAACAAACAAGTACACAAAAAGAGCACAATAGGAATTTCTTATTGTTTTACTGTGATTTAATATTATGCACTATTCCAGCTTGTTTCAGTACTTTTTATCGATGTGTTATGGTCCCTACTCTAGTTGAAAATTCCAAGTTTTTTTGTGTACTTGTCTGCTTAGGGAACCTTTACAGATCCCCCCACCTCACATTCATACACAAGTATCACAGAAAAGTGCTAACTCACTGAATTCTGGCTGAAATAGACAGACAGAGATCCTGGTGAGGTGAGAAACTTGGTACACGACATGAAATGTTGCTGTTTACATTCATCGCTTCATTTCAACACTAAATAGCAAAATATCATTTCAAAGGCTTTGGCATAAAATGTATCCCAGATTCTGAAGAATACGATTGTGATCGTAAAATGTTCTACAATACAGCAAATATCTGCAGGAACATTTTTGCACGACAACCCAAAATCACAATACAATTGCCATACAAAACCATTGGGAGAAATTGCTAGGGACTACTGTATATCGTAAAATAGCAAATATTGGCCCTATAGGTATTGCGCTATAAACTTGTATATGTGTAATATATTAATTTTTAATGTAAAAACTGACCGTATTAGTTTACAAAGGCCCTTGCACAAAGTGTAAAAAGTAATGGTAACCGAATTTTTCACTTTCTTCCCAATGCCAGTAATACATTTCCAAATTTATTTTTGTAGTTAGGGGCGTGGCCTGGTTCATTTTTGTATTGTTATTTCATTATGTGATATTTTATACGTCAATGGATGCAATCTTATGTACGTGGGAAAATTTGAATCTCAGGAAATAGACTACTTACCAGCATACTTCTGGAACGATAGATTCCTCTACCTGTATAACAAATTAGAGGAGCCCTGTCTGTACTGTTAGTGGCGAGTTATAGCTTGAGCCGCATTTTACTACCGGTACTTTTATATGGGATTCCTTCACCGTCAAAATTCTTGGGCACGCTGCTTAACAATGCACTTTTTGTTTAATAAATAGATCATGCACATGGTCTGTTACGGAGTATTGAGACCTTTGTTCATTTACCAAGCACGCATAATCTGTGCTTGTCGACTATGTGATCTTATTGATATACTATGATGTTTAGCCAGGTCTATGATGTAATTGAAGATCTCGAATCTCATTGGTGACTTACGATGTTGGAAGTCTAAGCTGTGGTCCCATATTTGTAGATCAATTCAATTAATGCTTCTGAAAGGGGGTTTCTGAAAATTGATTTATTTTTATAATTGGGGTAAAAACTGAAGTGTCTGAGGAACTGCCTCCAGAAAATTCCGAAGTTTTAGAAGCTCTGAGTAGGTATAAACCCAATACTTTAAACTGTGAAATGAACATAAGCTATATAGCTTTGATTGCTCTATTAGAGTACTTACATAACTGACTGCTCTATTAGAGTATCTCGATCACTTTTAATGCAGAGTGAGGTCAAATATAAGTATTGCTGAGAGTTTAATAGCTATAATGGATACTAGTTAAATGCAATTGCATGCATACCGAGTCGAGTTAAAGGACGAAACACGGTCAATAATCGCTAGCATATAATTTTGTATTTCTCACCCTTGTTGTGCCCACACTGGTTTCATTTTTGAACCAGTCTTTGTAGTCACGTGTGGCCAAGGTTTACCATGTGTGTATTACATTGTCGTTATTTAGGCCACTCCGAATAAATTGTGTTTCCATTTGCATCTGGTTACTGTCAGCTCTCCTTCCATTATTCTGTATTCTTCCATTATTTTCCTACGTTTGTGTTATTTTTGCAACTTAAAAATAAAAAGGAAGGTACAAGCTTAAGCACATTTATGCAGCTTTTCATGGTTGTGCCAGGCAAATAATGGCTGCCAATATTATAATGGAAATGGCCAGACTGTTCACCTGCTTGCAAAAATGCCGCAGAGTCCAGTGAGGATGGGAAACAGAGAATTTATGTGGAGTAGATAATGGTTTCGATCAAATCTATAACTGGTGAGGTTTGCTAGCCGTAGTCTCGCACACCTGACCCATAAATCAATCAATGCAATGCTGAGTCGAGTGGAAACTGTTTAAGGTCATCCTACTGAAATACAGTGGTACACAGTATTGTGCTATGATAAGTTGTCAATACAGTAACAACAATGGAATAGCTAAAACTGCTACCAAGTTAAATTTATAAGGGAATTTCTGTTGAAACCACAGAAACCCACCTATATAATATGCCTCTGGAGTAGGTATTATCGATTACCGGTACTTGTTATGACTACATATATTTTCCATATCGACTAGGTGCTAAAATGCACTACATCTAAAAACTCTGCCATATCCTGCCATAGATGATGCAATTTAGTGTGTAACAATGTACACACCCACCAAGTTTCATATCAATCATGTGATTGGAACATGACCTAAATAGCCACAGTTACATGCAAATACTATCAATACAGCAGCAACGAAAACTACAAGTCTTTAGACTGGTCTTTGCTTTTAACCTCCTTGAAGACTAAACTGGATAACCTGGCTGCTTTTGTCAGTTCATTACAAGGGTGAACAAGGGCACATTCAGTGAATTGTGTAGAAAAAGATCCAACTTATCATTTAGATGTGTTTCAGGCTTCCATCACAATTGTAAGGATCAATTATTTGGTAAGGTAGAAAATTCCATCAAATTAAATCTTAAGGTAACATTTCAGGAGGCACATTGGGTATTGTTATGCCTAACCAATAGTGCCAAGATGTTGTGAAGAATGGTTCTTGGTTTACATTTTAAGTAGGAAAATGCGACCAATCCAACCATTCATGGTCCCTACTATACAGTACTACCATACATAACTATTGTGCACACAAGTAAAGTGATAGCTGTTTTGGTTTTGCTATTTAAACAATTGCATGTGTTTCTCTTCAAGATGAAGTTTGCTGCTGTACTTGTGGTGATGGTGATTCTAGCGTTCATAACAAATATTGATGGACAGCCTGTTTGTACTAAAATTGACCAGTGTTCTTGTAGATTAAGTGGTGTAGAACCATCCGGCGTGATTAGTTTACATGATATAGTAAGTGGTAAACATGAACCAGAATTTGTAGTTGAAGGAAAATCTGAACAAACCAACCTCTGGTATAACTTCTCCTATAACCCGTGTTTCAATTTCTCTGACTATGGGTGTCCAAATACTGGTATATGTCAGACTCATGATGGAATGCAACCATATGACTTGGGAAATCTTGACACCACTGAGTTTGCGTATGGAGAAGATGAAAATCATACTATAGTTGCATTATACTTGTCTAAAGATTACACCACAGATGGCAGAGCATCACTAGTAGCTTTGGTATGCGATGAATCTGAAATGAAAGGAAGATTTGTGTTTAATGGAGAGACACTTCAACAGTTTTATACCTTTTTGCTCTACACGCGATGTGCATGTCCTGGAAAATGTACAAAATCACTGAGGGAATGTAGAGCTAAGGATTCATGTAGTTGTGAAATGTCAGATGGAACTGGTACAATTAACCTTCATTCTCTTGATAATCCAAGTAGCCCACTTAGAGATGAAGTAAGTCCAACGAATACCTTTCTATACAATCCTTGCTCAGCTATGACGAACCCCTCATGTAAAAATAACTCACTATGTGAAGAGCAAGGGGAATCAATTATTCCTTTAGGTAGAGCATACTACTCAAGGTTTGTATTCAACAATGATCAACTTGCTGTTCAGTACATTCAATTCAACGATAGTTTTTCAACTGTGAATTTGATTTGTGATCACAATCAAACAGATAAGCCTGTGTTTAGAGCAGTTGGTGATGGATATACATACAATCTTTACAGTGTGTGTGCCTGTCCTAATGGTTGTGGTGGTCCACCATCAAATGGAACATGCGACCAAACTGACTCATGTACCTGTAAGAGCACTAGTGATGGTGCAGTGATCAACCTTCATGATCTAGACAATCCATATGCACCACTGACTGCTAAAGACAATGAAGGCCATACCTACTACTACAATCCTTGTAGTGGAATACAGTTAGAGGATTCTTCTGGAAAATGTGATGGAGCAGCTGCCTGCCAGTATGACCCATACCATGATGTATACTACAACATTGGAAATAACAATCCGAGAATAGATTATGACGCCACCTCTAAATCATTTACATTTCATTACACTGGAGATGGAGGTGGTCATTCCATTGATGTAAGAATGATATGTGATCATGATGTAGCTACTACAATACTTGCAGTAGATGGTGATATTCCTAATAGTGCTCATCTCAAATTAGTTTCTAAGTATGCATGTACGTAGTAAACAGACAAATGTGCCATATCTTGGGCAGATACATGCACATATGTTATGATGTTGCCATTTATACTTTGTACTTTAACTTTATTGCTGTTACCTTTGCTGTGCATAATCTAATTTGATAATATGATTAAATACAACACTATAGGACTGCACTATATTTTGCCAACCCGGTCAGATGCATTTTAAGTTTTACTCAAGGATATCGATTTTTTCAGTACAAAGCCACCCATTTGTGAAATTCCTTGCCAGCCAACATTAAAGAACTAGAAACTTTTGAGACTATGCAAAAAGCTATTTCTTTTCATCTATTTAGTTCAGTGTTGTTTGTGTGTTGTAATTTTTACTATTGTCTTAATTTGTGTTTATATTATCCACACAAAAACAGCCAAGTTGTGAAAAAAAGGTGCAACCTTAAAAATCCTGAGTGAAAAAAGTTGTGAAATCAAAGGTGGCAGCCAACATAATGCAATGTTGTTAATACTAATAAATTTTAACAAAGCACACTGCCATTATTAAAATTTATTATTATTGCAACCATTTGTTGGCTGCCATCTTTGATTTCACAACTTCTTTCACCCAGGCTTTTTAAGGCTGCATCTTTTTCAAAACTTGTTGTTTTGTGTAGATATCACTTCTTTTTGTAAATTCCAAAGCCAGCCTATTGATAATTTCTTTGAACTTTTTTACTTTACTACAGGAATCGTTGAAGACTGCATAGCTATAGAACTGAAATAAGATGAATTTCGAAAGCGTATATACCCAATGATAACTGGGAAGATTCGACTCAAATTAGAAACAGGAGATGCATGCCCTACTCTGAGGAAGCTTCCATAGCAGAAATGGTTAACTATACTGTTCAAGCACTATAAAGCTAAAACTTTTTTAGATTTTTTTTATTATTCCCAGAGTCACCAGCACACTCCGAGCACTAAAGATGTTGACATAATTATACTAATTCAATCAATGAGCTGAACCGCCTGACCCTCATTTAGTGCGAGGTCAAGTGCTCCTAGTGAAAGTGGACAGCCCTGATGTGATCTAACTCCTCTCAAACATAAAACAGTGGAGCGTAACAAAGAATAACTATGTAATCCTGCAAGGCAGCCATGACATCACAGAACTTATATGCATCTCCTTCTGAAGAGAGACAAAGAAAGCAAATACAGGAGCAGCATGACCCATACTACCCCTTAGTGTTGAAAATACAAGTGGAGTAAAAGAACCCATCTCAGTTTCCCTAATACGTTGTTCATACTTCCATTGTTTCTCACATTCAAAAGTGAGGATACTTGGTTACCAAGATATGAAGTTGGGTGCACTAATAACATTAAACACTTTGACATCAAAAAATTCCTTCTGATGTTTACCTCCCCAGAATCCTGAAGCAGAAACATCTACGCAAGCTCCATCCTCATTATTAGCTGTTGCCTTGAAAGGTCTCAGATACATGAAGACTATAGTTTTCAAAGCAGTGTTACAGCGATGTTATACTAAAACAGGCATAAAGTAAATCCCTTCTTCACAGAATAGTCCACCACCAGAAACCAGTATTACAAATACCAAATTATTTCTTGCCACAATCCATCAACATCACACAATACCACCCATTTATATTTATATTTCCAACAGCTAATACCTCCAATCAGGGGTGTACCAAGGGGGTTTCCAGGGGTTTTCAGGAAACTCCTTTGAATTTTACACACTAATTGAATCATTAAGAAATTGAAACTTCAAGTTTCCAGAATCTGGAATCTATCATGGAACAGGGCATATTCTAAATTTTATCTTAGTTAAATAATATTTTATAACATGATAGCAACACTTATAGCATTGTTCTGAATTATGATTTTGGTGAAAAGATCGAGATACTCTAATAGAACAGTCAGGTAATATAAACCACTCTAATATATATAACAGTCACTTAGCTGTAGTAAAAACTCCCTTTCAAAATTCCTGCGTATGCTCCTGTCTCCAATTACCAAAAGCTATTTTTACAAAGCTGTTGAAAAATGGAATGAACTACCCCCTCATGTTATGACAAAGGCTTTATAATTAATACACACATTGCAATTCCAAATCCATGTAATGATTGCTTAGCATCAGGGCTGCCCAGAGAAATTAGGGAGCCCAGGGCAAAGAGTTAAAGAGGGGCCCCAAGGGCAAGGAGGGTTTCACTCTGAATTACAACTTCAGCCTAACTGTAAGTCGAAGACCAAAAAAAAAAGAAAGAAAGAAAGGTCATTACGTGCTGACAATGACAATAGCTGCCCCTCACCAACCATGTCTCCTTATTTATCATTACATGCATAGCTAGATACACTGCTGTCTAAAGAATACTGTGACTGCTCTATTAGAGTATCTAGATCCTAACTGCTCTATAACAGTATATCAATCTTTTAAACAAGTATTCAAGAGGCCCTTGATGGGCCCCCTGAGGCTCCTTTCAGGCTAGGGCCTGGGGAAAAATGCCCCAGTTGCCCCCCCTCCACCCCCGTGGGCGGCCCATATTTAAATGTTGTACGAATTCTTTGTATACTGTAAAAAAATGTAGTATTGTCCTGCACACCAAAATGTCACAATATACATGCCAATATGCTTATGCCAATTTCAATACTGGACATTTTGTCCATGAAAATCCAATCCAATGAAAAAACATGCTCAACCTGTAAGTTTTCATCGGGTGGCCCAATTAAATTTATTTTCATAGCATGCATTTTAATTGGGCAACTTAATGATAGTTACCAATGAAAAGTCCACGAAAAGCAGTTTCACAGAGTTTTCAGTGGTTATTTTTCATTGGGTTTTCATTGAATTGTCCTATGGTTTCTGAATTTGAGAACTACAGAATTTTCTGCTTATGCACCATTTGACAGAAGCCTTATTTACTACCTATGCCATAAAGCCAAATAAATAAACAAATACATTAAATATTGCCACTATTTGACAGGAGTCTTATTTACTATTTGACAGGAGTCGTACTTACTATTTGCCACCATTTACATATGTGACCAGATTTTACAAAACCGATCCAAATCGCACATCAGGCAGAATCAAACTAACACCACCAGTGGATAGCTACACTATCGTACTAGTATAGTTTTGACCCTCAGTGCTACTCAAACTACTCGAGGCTGGTTTTAACAGACGTCTTTTCTGGGTGGTGTGGAGTGCTCAAATGGCGGTTCATATCAGACAATTCAATGTATTTTAATGTCATTCAGCTACAGTATGAAAATGTACTGTTTGTTCAATTAGAATTTTAAAAATAAAACTGATTCTACAAAAACCTGTTAATTTTAGCAACTTTTATATGCTCAGCTGTATAGCACGTATATCATATAGGGGGTGGGTGGGTGGGTGGGAGGGTGCGGAGGGGAGGGGAGGGGTGGGTGGGAGGGTGCGGAGGGGAGGGGAGGGGTGGTGGGCCGCCGCGCAAGAAGTGGTTGACAGTGAAAAAACAGTCTATAAGTATCATACAACTGTTTAAATATATACGTTCTTTGATATAGTATATGCATTAGTTTGCCAGTGATAGTTATAAACGGCGAAAAGAATGTAATGAATTGCCCGCCCACGCCCACGCCCAATTTGCGCCTTCGTTAAAATGGCCTTGCTCAAAGACGATTAAATGTCTATGACATAGTTTTCTGTATAAATACTTTGGTTTGTTTATCATGCTGTAATATTGTGCTGCTGTGTTATGCTATAATAATATTAATGCTTATATTATTTAATGATGTTTGTTTCTATTACTTTAGTGCACGGTGGGAGGTGGAAGCGTCCATGATGATGATTGGGCAATGTGCAAATAAGGTGAGTGTATGCTTTGTAAAAAGAAGCCCAAGAAGCCCACGTAGCTGTGCAGGGCTCATCTTCTGTACAGATCAGCTTCTGTATAGTCTTTCATTATTTTATTTTTCCCGAGGGGTAGCCAACGCCCACGCAAAACACAGAAATGGTGTACCAGAGGGGTTGCCAATGCCCAAGCAAAGCACCCAACTGGCGTATACGAGACTCCCAATCTTTAAAAGCATTTAGTGATATTGCTAACTAGTAACTACCTGTACAGTTGTTGATCTACATCTTGTTCTAGTTATTCATGATCGATCATTGTCTACTTTGTTAAACTCACTTTCTCCTTTATTTTTACATGATTTTGGATTTAGGATTTGGTTTCTAATATATTTGTGTATTTCTGATTGGATTTCTCACATAGCATACAAGATTCCCAAGGCATTGGCTACCCCTCGCTTTTTACCAATAGCCAGTTCATCTCTAGTTGATAAAGATTGATATTACAAACTAAATTAATATCTTGATCACAGATACACATTTCCCTTGTTGCTATATGTGGCACACCACAAAATTAACCAATGTAAACAACCATTACCATACCTTGTAGTGTTTTATTTTTATGTGAATATGTAGTGAAGTGTGTGTAGTGTGTGTGTGTGTGTGTGTGTGTGTGTGTGTGTGTGTGTGTGTGTGTGTGTGTGTGTGTGTGTGTGTGTGTGTGTGTGTGTGTGTGTAGTGTGTGTGTAGTGTGTGCGTGATAAAGATTTTTTTAAATTCACCAATTTAAATGTGACTGTTTTTTCCACAGGTTTATACGTTGGAGAACTGCAAACAAGTAACTTGAAATTTTTATAATGACCATTTTTCAAAATATTTATTTGATTACATGTACAAAATACAAAGATGTATCACGTGATCAAAAAAAGTTATTAGTATGATGTACAAGGACTATTGAGCATTGAGAAGTTGATGAATTAAACATTCAAGAACGTAATACTTCTCCATTGCAACTCGCCCACGCAATATAGCGCGCGCGTCATTAATAATCAGTGCTCAGCCAGGGTATGCGACTATTGGATTGAGATAGTGATTTTTATAAAATTATTTGTACCGTGTAAAACGTTCGTCACGAACGGTATAGCTAGCTGAAGTATTCAAGAAAGGATAGATCTAGCCTGGTATAACCTGGAATCGTTAAAAAGTTCGCGCCTGGATTGTTGAGGTGAGCCAATATTTTCATGGCCAATGGTTCTATGTGTAATGTTAAACCCCCTACTTTGTACCATGAAGAAGGCCGTATTAAGCTGTTACATTTTACGTGAAAGTAGATGTCATGCTGGCCATTCCTGCTAGAACCTGGAAAGGGTTTAAAAGTTATCTGACGCTCCATAACAGAGCCTTGAAAACCTGCTTCCAGTGTAGACGCGTGTATCTTGCCAATAAAATTTTTTTTATTAAAAGTCGCTTAATTGTTGGATATGTTCAGGCCTTGTGAAGGACCTGGCTTGGCAAGAATCAGTGGTTTACTGGTGGACAGCCTTATAATGTTGGCCAGGCGTTTTCTCTGTTGATTTTGCTACATATCAACCACTAAGGAGCCAGCACAGCCCTGTAATCTCGTGTCTGGACTCCAATCGTGGTCTGCCTCCATTTTGAGGTTCATTGGTAACTTTCATTAAGTTGCCCAATTACAATGCATGCTATGAAAATAAAAATTTCATTGGGCCACCCAATGAAAACTCACAGGTTGAGCATGTTTTTTCATTGGATTGGATTTTCATGGACAAAATGTCCAGTAGTGAAATTGGCATATGCATATTGGCGTGTATATTGTGACATTTTGGTGTGCAGGACAACACTACATTTTTTTACAGTATACACAGAATTCGTACAACATTTAAATATGTGATATCCATATGGTTTCTGAATTTGAGAATTATAAATTTGACGGAATTTTCTGGTTATGCACCATTTGACAGAAGCCTTATTTACTACCTATGCCGTAAAGCCAAAAAAATAAACAAATACATTAAAATATTTGCCACTATTTGACAGGAGTCTTATTTATTATTTGACAGGAGTCGTATTTACTATTTGCCACCATTTACATATTATTTGACTTTAACTGATGCTTACATGAAACAATTCCTTGAAAAGCATTTCACCGGAATGCACAATATGATTTTTATACCAAGCACACACCCATAGCTGACCAAAGGCAGGCTGTTTACATGCACCTGGTTTCTGAATTGTTTTACACAAATACGTGTGTGTGTGTGTGTGTGTGTGTGTGTGTGTGTGTGTGTGTGTGTGTGTGTGTGTGTGTGTGGGGGGGGGGTGCGTGCATGTATGAATGAATGCGTGGACCACCATAAATTCCTTGTTCCCACATCAATTTTTAAGTTCCACAATTATTTTATTATAGATCACGTTAACTCATTGTTTTCAGTTTTTGTAAACAAGTCATTACAGCATAAAGAAAAGAACAAAATTAAAATACAAACTTACTGTTTTCTGATTGAGGGAAAAGCAAAAAATGGCCCAACGTTAAGACAAATGTATTTTCCTTTGCACATAAACATATCAGAACAGTAACTAGTGGGTTGGAGCTTCTTCTCTTTGATTTCACAGGGTGTATAGCCCTTGCACCTTCAAGATCGAGATACTCTAATAAGCAGTCATGTACTACAATTAGAAAATGGTATACTTTGATGTCTGGAGTCTGTTACTGATGAAGACACTTGGAGGCCTGTGAGCTGTTACTAAGAGCAAATCCCTCATTGTAACTTTTAAGGACCTCTTACATGTACATAACTATACGTATGCACTATAGTTTGCTCGCATAATATATAAAAATTATATATGTGTCTTCTGTATCAATTTGTTACACAGTAATGGATAAATAAAAATAAATAAGAGACTTGTGGAAAATCACCAATCATCAAATCACACCCACTATTTTCTAAGACAGTAAGACATGAAAACCAGCATCTTTGAAGTATAAACCATTTCAGAGTCAGTGTTAGAATGATGCAATAGAAGCCTTGGCTCTACCTCTGTTTCTATTTCATTATTTTAACACCTCCTCTTCAGTTGTTGATACTTTAAAGATGCTATTTCTAGAGTCTTAGCTACTATAACTAAAGCATGCAGTCAAGTATAATTGAGTTAATAATCAATAATCACCTCCACCCTGCAACTGTTTATGGTGTACCTGGTGTTGAGAAACAAGCACTTTAATTATGATGGCCTTGTATGTTTGTTAATATCTATGTTTGTCTTTCTGCACCTGCCATGTGAGCAAAAACTGCAGAGGTGGAGGAAGCACTGAAAAGTTGGGGGGGATGGGCTCAAAGACACAAACGTATTTTGCTGAAATGCATAAGTAGCTATACACTGTTAAAATGAAGAGTAACCACAACTCTCAAGGAGTTCCCAGTGTAGGGAGGATTTAACACCCCTGGAGAGTAACCATTACTCTAAAGGAGTAACTGGGGAGTAACACATGCTCTGAAGGTGGTGTCCCTTACTCTTCAGAGTAATGGTTATTCTCTTCAGAGTGTTGACTACTCTCCATGGGGTGTTAAATCCTCCCTACACTGGGAACTCTCAGAGTGGTGGTTACTCTTTATTTTTAACAGTGTAGGAGCTAGATATAAACACACAGAGATCTCTGCATGTTTGGACTCAAATAATAAACATTTATATGCAAGCATTCTCAGTAGCTACTTATCTGCCCCTGATTTATGGAAACTACTGTTTTTTCCTTAGTCTCTATCATATCCATTGAGTCCAAAAAGAGATCTTTGTGTGCTTAACATGCTGATTATTTTTTCCTTAGTTTTTCTATTCCCGTGTTTTAACCGTAGGTGGGGAAAGTTACATTTGGGAAAAGTTTCGCGAATTTCGCAATTGCAGTAGCTATCGCGAAACTTTTACGCCGGTTAGCTTCTACATGCTTGTATTTGTACAGTATTAAATTAGTATGGAAAATCAGCATCGCTAAACTTTTATGCCGGTATTAGGCATGAGGCTATTATGCTCCAAAAGTTGAGCATTATGCTTTTGAGCAGTGTTCAAAAAATCACCTATATATTATGCTTTTGAAAATTGCCCATTATTCCCAAAATTATGCCACCATAATTGGCTGTTTATTGCTGTATCACACCATTTTCATTAATGTTTAAGCTTCAGATAGTCTTGAATTCTTAATCTGGTTGCTGTATTAGAGTATTTCATTTCAATGTGACTGTTTTATTAGAGTGATTAATATTCAGCGACTGTTCTATTAGAGTTTCTGACTGCTCTATTAGAGTATCTCGATCTATTTAACGGAATTGTGCAATCTGGAGATTTTCCTAATGTTAAAGCTTTACAATCACCTCACAACGCCAGCATAATTCCTGATTCCCACACATACCTATTATGCCCGAAATTATGCTGGCATAATCGCCGCATCCCCAGCCGGTATACAAGGGATTTTTTTTCCTTTCTTTGACCCTTTTCTGTTTCACCTTATTGTTAGTTAGGCCATGTAATCTTTAAGTCTCCAGTTCTAGTGTGTTAGGTTAGGTTAATCCAAAGGCTGCAGCACATGTTGCTGTCAGACCTTCAGTGCAGGCCACTGTAAAGCTTTAATAATAATAATAATAATAATAATAATAAAACAAAGTAGAGTGCAAGTCGCGAAACTTTTCCCACGCATAACTTTCCCTACCTATGGACCACTAGCTAGTTGTGGAATTATTTTGAAGTTTGGACACCTTTTGCTTTCATTCTATTGCTGATCGTACCACTATATAATGATAGTGGTATTTCACCCTGAAGAATTCTACTCCAGCAACTTTCAGTTTGTTTATGGACAAAATTAATAATGCTAGAATAATTGCATGGGCTCTGCAAGGTAGTGATGATGACTTTCCCAGCAGTCATACTTAGTCTCGCGTGGCCAGACCCTTTCCGCGCAGCCGCTTATCGATTAGAGATTATAAGCGGCGCGCTACTTATAATCTCTAATCGATAAGCGGCCGCGCGGAAAGGGTCTGGCCACGCGAGACTAAGTCATACTTGCTTCGTTGTAGTTTGTTTTGTATTCTTTTGTCCCGTACTCTTCGTTGTAATTATAGTTTTTTAGTTCATTTTGTATACTCACATAGCATAGCTTCTATAACTTCCTGGAGGAGACTGAGTGTGGCCCCGACTAGACATTGGGTGACCTGCAGTTCGAATCCTGGGGTTGGAGGGATTTTTTCCTTACTTTGGCCCCTTTTCTGTTACACCTTTTCAGCTATAAGCCACTAAATCTAAGTCCTTGCAATTAGGTTAGGTAATCCTAAGGCTGCAGCACATGTTGCTGTCAGACCTTCAGTGCTGGTCACTGTGAAGCGCTAATAACAATAACAATAACTTCACTTGTGACATTATTTATTTGAAAAATAGAGACAGCTACGCACATGTAAAGACGGTGTTTATACGAAAAATTAATGCCTCGGTATGGTTTCCTCCAGTGGCGTAGCCAGATTTTTCGCCATGCCTGCAGGCAATGGGTGGGCAAGCCATTTCCCATGCAACACACGTACACATGCCCATCTTCATATGGACATCAATATAACATTTTTAAAATGCATTATGTATCATCCTACACTACTGTATGCAAGATGACTAATATCAACATAATACACTGTTAAAACAGTTGGCTGCATATCACACCAAAGTGTGTATGATATACCTCCTCGCACCGAGCACACCATTCTCTGTGCGTATTACTGACCATTTTACCTAATGTATGTATCGCACACCGTTATTGTGGTATGATCTGTATCCATTTAAATACTGTTACAATTAGAAATGTACATTTTGAAATGTCATCAATTACAATTATTGTTCCAGGGTTTCAAGTCTTGTTAATCCAGCAGAAATCAATAATGTGAAGATGAACGGTAACCATGGGAACTGCAACCATCAGTTTCTCCTATTTCTGTAACCAATGTTGCAAGTCTATAGGGTAGTATGATACTGTAAACAAATGAAACCAATAAAGAATGTTCTTACCACAGTTGTCAGTAATAAACATCCTTCAGCAGCAATGTATAATTCCGTCAATAAGTATTTTATATATTGTACAGTACATACATATGGACATACCTCAATAATGTCTATATGACTGTACCAAATCAGTTATAGTGTTCCGACTGTGAATTCAAGTTGAGAATACATTACACATTATTATATTTTACCATGTTTGGTAGTCTGACCATCAATTCTGTAGCAGTACATACTTGTATCAGTCTATCACTGCATGCTATGTCGACGTCACTGGAACTACAAAGGATAGAGTAAGACCATTGATGAACTCGGCCTCAGAGAGACTTTTGTACGTACCATCACTCTATCCTGTCACTTCTGTCTAATACTGCTTCTCTGCCACCTTGTCTACATGAAAACTATAAGCTAAAGCAAGTAGCACAGTGTTACCAACCTGTCATCCATCACGCGGAGCCCAGCAAAAGTGAATGGCAACTCGACTTAGGCATATAATCGGCTTTGGCATAGTAGGCACTAGCACAAACGAGCCATCAGCACATGGACGACAAATAAAGTCCGTAGTTGCCTACAAAGGTAACAGTTAAACAATTACAGGAAACAGTTAACAAACCCCAGCTGGTATTCATTAGTCGATGCCGGCGTAGCTCCGACCGTCTTTCACCACCACCGGCCATGAAGCAACCAGACTTTTACCAGCCTCGCTCTTTGCGTAGGTAGCTACACCAGTCGTGGCTACACAAACTTTTAACTTCAACGGTTGTTAACAGAAGCTAGCTGCCTCAAAGTACCGTTGCCTAGTTATGACATCCTCACGTGAGTGATATGGTGATAATTAAATAGAACTTTTTGGATGGAACGTTTAACCTGGTCTAATTTGATGACTGCTTAAACATATTTGCGTCTGTTTCCTGACCATATATCTAACTTCGTCGTAAGCCGAGGGATAGTGCGATATATAATGTAGCGTGTCGTACAGTATCTCCGAGTGTCAGATGTCCTCAAGTTGGATGTCCTGTATGCTTTACTTATCAGCGTAGCAACCACTTGGAAGTCGCTTGCACAGAGCTTATATACAGAGCAGAGACTACTACTAGGAATGATAAATGCATCACAAAGAAGTTTACTACAGGTATAGCTATACAGTATTCATAGAGTATTAATTTTTAAGAATTTTCATCCTGATCATTGTGGCTACCTCAATGCAGATAAAAGTTTGCCATCAGGACTGCCCAGAAGCAATACGGGCCCAACAGTACACACCTCAAACAAGCTGAGACCTGCCCCAGTTGCCCCCCTCCCTGGGTGACTCAGTTTATCATGAAATACATCACCAAGCTCAACAGTGGTTGTCCTAAACCATAATGTCTGAACAAGAGAATTAGCTATCTAATATTTTGCTTAGTTTTTGCATGTCAGATGAGAGTGCCATGCATAATACTTCTGTGAACACCTGGAATGAATGGTCTGCAACTTCTTTGAAATTTCACACAGCTTTGAAATGTTGTTGAAATTCCGATCTGAAATCTTGTATATTTCTTGTATACATACTTCCATATATGCAGCATCGTGTGTGTCCTTGTGACTCTTGTACAGTTTATAGAGATTTGAGGTGTGAAATTTTACCTTCTGAAGAATTTCCAAATACTGAACGTCTTGTGGTCCAACTTTTCTGAATATTTTGCTTTTGATATCATTGCCATGTTTGGTATCTTGCTAGATATAACGTTTGATATCTTGTATAGGATTTTTTTCTAGTTGCAGATCCTTTGACTTGGAATATTACATTACCGCATTGTTGTGTGCTAAAAAATAATGTACTAATCTTGTCAGCCATCTTTTGTGATCAGCTTGGTAATGTATTAGTCATTGTTGACAGTACAGCTATTTAACAAACCATAAACACCTTCCTTTGCCAGCACTTTTGAGAGCTCTGTGTAGGGAAATCAAGTATTCCCATAGCATTTTCAAACTTCGTACAAACAGACTGTTAACTATATAGTTTGTTGCATTTAGAATGTGAAGAATATTTGTCATCATATAGTGCACAGTGGGTCTGCCAACATTTGCATGGGCAGTGGTCACAGAATGAACAACAATGACCAGATGGTTTATTACCACACAAACTGTATGGGATATAAAGACTACATTTGGCTATAGGCCAACATTACCTTGTTTCTGTCACTGTGCAATGAAACCATTGGACAGTATACATCAAAAATTGTTCTCAACGTGTTTTAGTCAACTAACGTAATCCCATGTTACTAATAAGTGCATACAAATATCCTGTAGTGATTCACATAGAATGAAATGACCAACATTAATTATTCTTGGTCCAGGAATATAGCTATAGTACACTAACACAACAGAATTACTCTCCTTGCACTTGCTTGTGCATATCCAGCAATGAATATATACTACTCTGGTGACCGATCAGCTTATTATTAAACATGGGAGGAATTATGTATAGTGCAGATTTTATTTGTGTTTCGTCTTCCAGTTGTATTGGTAGGAAATAACATGCACGTTAGAGGTTTTGCAGGGAATGTTCACATAATATGTGCGCAGACATTGTGGGTGAATGTACATACCAAAACCCACAATGCATTACAAAATTCATAGCTACATGTCAACTCTCAATATTATACATATTTGCTAGATATAGCCACTTGTTACAATGGCTTTTTAGCATATCCCAGTAAAACTTCTCGCTTTGTGCTTTTAAAATTCAATGTAGAATCCTCAATCCACTAGTCAGTGCATACATGGCTAAGGAATGTGTACTGCAAAACCTTAGGGTTTGCAGTACACATTCCGCCCCAATAGTGGAACACAGACTGCTGTTGCACCTTACATACATACTGTACCTATATACAAGGATATTAACAGCAAGCAACTTAATATGGAAGGGCACTGTGCACATCGTGGTTTAGTGTACCAGACTAACTGACTGATATCTTTCTACCAAACACTACAGGATTGCAATTGATTCCTTTATTTTTTAATTTTGCTGAGGTCCAAACATCAATGGCTTCTTGTGCTGCATGGCTTGTTTTATGTTCTATTTCAATCACACAAACTGTATGCATGTCAAGATTTAACAAAATGATTTCCCTCTTTCCTTTGCACGCTGTTTCATAACTAGCAACCTCTGCAGAACTTATAATGGGATAAAGTATCCATAATTTTGTTTCGCACCATTTATATTTGAGATATCGCACTTATAATGGACGTATTGCACCTCTTACATATATTTGAGAGTAAGTGGATTGATTGTAGTGGCACTTTTCAGCTGTACTTCATTTTTAAAGAGTAGAACATACAGCTGAAAACACAATAAAATTTTGACAAAGTAATTGATAGTTATAGTGGATGTACAAATACACAATTAGCTAGTACTACTGCCACAGGTATTTTTACTTTGACATGACATGCCAGAATGCTATAATATATCATATAAATACATAGTTATCATGAACCACGATAGTGGGTTCATAATAGGGATCACAGTGGAATTTTTGAAAATCCTAATAGAGCAGTCACCTAAAACCAGCCTTAGAAAGCAGACTCGAGCACAAAACAACACTCAGATGGCTTATTATCAAACACTGAACTCAGACAAATGGTGATATAGCAGTAAAAATGGTCTAGACGAAATGTAGAAACATTCAAAAATTGCGAATTATACGCGAAATTGTTCATATTATTATTCATAATATTATTATTATTATGTTTCACCATAGATAATACACGAACATGGATTGGAAACGCCCGTGAAATTATTTACCTATCCTAGTTACGGTGCGCCAATACGTTGGAAAATTTGTTGAAATGTCTGGGCGGCTGTTTGGCTTTCTCTCGCTTGTTTCAAGGCTAGTTTCAAGGCGTGGACATTCCTTTTACATTGTTTATTGTGTAGCGTTTTGTACTGAACAAGAACACAGCTTGTCTGTGGACATTGGAGGGAATATCATTGGCGACAGGTGGATACTGGCAGGTACGCGTTAGCAAATATTTCAGCAGCATCGTTACCAGCTATCTTAACATAGCCTCTATGCCACAACCAAATAAATGTTTGATAGATTGAAATGAATTTTTAGCCAAGGACTTGTTCGACTTGGGTAAAACAATTGCCCAAAGTAGTGCCTGTTTTCTGTTGTTTTATCCAAACAGTCTGAGTATACAGTGAAACATTGGATATCTGGTTAGCTAAAGCCACTCTACCTGGTACAAGTGAAGCTAAGAACAGCAAACAAACGATGCTGCACTTTTTATTTCTTCAGGAAATTTGCCCAACCGTTAAGAAACACTATACTTCACCTTTTAACTTGCATCTTGTTACGCTGTTGTTTGCTACTCGCCAGTGTCCATAACCAGTCCAGCCTCCAATTAGTGTAGGTGCTTTGTAACCCAGCTGTAACCAATAAACACGTATTTGTAGCTTACACGAAATGCAAAATGTTCCACCTGTAACGACTGTAAACTTTTCGCGCACCGTAACGAGGATGGTCTATGACGTCACTACGTAAATAATACGGGAGTTTCCAATCCATGTTCGTGTATTATCTATAGTTTCACTCATGTACAACCCAAGGCTTCCATTTTTTCGTGATAGCTAAAACTACACAGCCTTACTCACTGGGTCCTTCCGCGTTTCCATGACCCATTAATTAACCCGTACTCCACAGATCGCTAACCGGCCTCCACCTCGATAAATTTCTAAGTTCTTCTTCGCCATTGCCTGCTGTTCCATATACGGAAGAAGCCGTAGAAGAACAAAATTACGGAATCTTGTGTGCTCAGGGATGCGTATTGTTCGACTATAGTCTTTATAACGTTAATAGATGGCAGATTGAAGTTGTGCAGCACTCTTTTACCTTACAAGATCGCCATAATAGGGTCTCTAGTGAGCTGCCCGTCTTCGCTACGAGAAGCCGTTTAAGTGCACATCCAGTTTATTCTTCTTTCTAGCCATCACAGTGAGTCATATCAAAACTCGTGTCAAATTAACCCATACATTACAATTTTCCGTAAAATATTATTATGCGTAAAATCAATGTAAGGCAGCCTATGGAGGTAAGTTAGTTTAAAGTTACATAACTCTGGTTCTGAAGGCGGTATCAAAATTGTTCGGCCGCCATTACACACGCATAACACTCCTCTATCCGATGGTAAAAAAATTTATTCGAAGCTAAAGTGTTTACAGCTTGCAAATTTACAACAAACGATGGTAAATAGCAACTTACGCAATACAAAATCCATTGGAGAGCAAAACACGAATTTCGCGTTCTAATTAAATAGCGGCATCACGCCATCACCATAGCGATTACGAATTTTGTTCGGCCAGAATCGGATAGAGCAATTCATAAGGAGTTAAATGATATCAAGTTTTATGGTATTTGATCGTGTCTATAGTGCTTGCAATTATTGAATATACAAAATGATGTAAAATGTATGGAGTTTGTATGGGAGAAACTGAAAAAGTGATCCATCCATCCTGAGACATTCGAAAAAATCAGAGTTTAATCAGTCTATTTCATGATCTAAGGGCGGAAAACAAACAAAGGACACTGGTAATGTACAATATTGCTGATAAAATGATTACTGGCTGTAAATTTGATTTTACCATTTTTGCCATTTTGACTTTACAAATCCCAATAGCATGTTTTGATATGTGCTTTGTTTGTCCATTGTAAGTGGAAGATAAATGGTAGCGTTGATATCATGGCTGCTTTTCACACGCAAAAAAAGGTTGGGTGGGGTGTTTATTACAACCCTACCATTTAAAAATATTTTGTGGTCTAACCACATATCATCAACAACCCTCCCATATGGTATCCATGTCATAAACAACTTACAGAGTGTGAAGCCTGACAGTCTTATATGGGAGGATTGTGTGCTACTGTGCTTATGTCAGTGTAACTAGCTACTGTGTAATTGTAATTTCTAATTTGCTGTAAATTTCTCAAGCACAGCTGTCTTATGTTACTCCTTGCTTTTGTCTACACCTATTGCTGCAAAACACTATTCCAGCAAAATTGATGCATCCCTACTTTGCATCTGTAAGTGTCCCAAGGTATTGAGATGCACACTTATATACACATGTACATCATAATAGGGATTGTTTCTGACTCTGTACTGTACAGGCTTTCAGCCTTTAGCAATACATTGCTCCCTTGGGAACAAGACATGTTCAGATAATCTAAGAGTCCTGATAATCAAAGCCCATTCTTTTATATATGTGACTGTCCAGATTTATGACTTTAAAGGACAATGCAGAAGTATACTAGCAGTTTCAAATTTGGACCTGTTATTGTATAATGCAATGAAAGCATTGTGTGAAAATTGTAGGTCAATAGCATACTGAGTTGTCAAGTTACAAGTGATTAAAGTCAAAGAACTGGACGTGTGTGGAAGCCTGGTTTTGTCAAACCCAGTCACATATACAGAGCCCTGTTCAAATACTCTCTAATAGAATATACATCTAACCAAAACACTCTAATAGAGCAATCAATTCTACTGTTTGGATAATCAATTAAGGGTTGGATAATCAAGGGAACACTGTACCTACAGTCAGTTTATGTTCCTTGTTTTTTTATTAATACTTTTTGTCAGCTGCTTTAAATGTGTGAAACCCTTTAAACACCAGTACTGCATAAAAAACCACTATGATAAGAGTACGTTATTAGGCTTAAAAAACAACCTATTCATAATATTATAGTATGGGCAGTCCAGGCACACAAACGTGCTTGCAAACTGTTCGATACCATTGTGAGTGAACATATGTTCACATCTATGATATTACGGTTGTTGGCAGGGGCTCAGGTGAATGTGAACCCACCAGTATCATTAATAGTTGGAAAGTGTTTAATGATTGAGTTTGTATCATTTATTGTGGTGCTCATAATCATTAGGCTATACCTTCTAGTAATATAATATAAACTGTTGTTTCCTGTATTATAAAAGTGCTTTACTATTCTTCTATATGAAAACAGGATGTGTGAGCACAAACTATACCCTTTCTCATAACAGATCATAATGCAGTATTAGAATAGAATATCTGCATTCTGTAACTTTTATTATAAAGCCAATTAAATGATTAGCAAGTGCTGGAAGTTGTGTGGCCATAGCATAATGGCATAAATAGTTGTGCGTCTGAAAATTTTGAAAAAGTAGGCAAATTTCTATTATCGAAGGCCCAGTCACATGTATGTTTTCATGATATCCCATGTTATTACAACACAGTTATTTGCATTGTTATATATAATACCTTCTGTATCTAGTAGAAAAGCCATTTTACTTGTAGCAACAGTAATGTCAGATCCATTTGGTAATGTGAAAACTGCTCTACACCGATATCTGTTAGGGAACAAATCAAATGATGAACCATTTGCATCTCTAACAAAGATGCTGTATCCTGGTAATGGACTAAAACTGAACTGACTATCTTGTAATTGAAACTCTTCTGAATCTTTCATGGCACCATCCCACTCAATTCTCATCAGACTCAAATGATCATAAATTTCAGCAAACATGTTAATATGACATTTAAATGCGTATCTTTCTGTATTCTCATATACTGTCAAATTGCCTGGATGCACTGTAAAGTCTTTATTAAAACCTACATTACAACAGAAATAGTAGCTGTAATACGTACTCTTACACGTTTTGAAGTAATGGATTATCAAAAGCATTATGCCAGATTAATAGGCAAAAAATATTTTATTTAAAATGCATGATGCATATTATACTAATGATGAATTTTTACATAAAGGTTATGTTTCCTGTTTTGTGGCAGCTAATTATTTACAGCTAATAGAAGTTACACTGAGATGCTGTAATATAGCAATTACGTACTGGAATATATATACGCATAAGAGTCAAGTAATACTGATATACTCCAATAAAACAGTCAGCTCTCCAGTAAAATTTCAAGCATAATTTTGAGCACAGTAATTTAAACAAAGCTCAAAAGCATACACCATAAAGAGTCTAATTGTCAGAATGCCTTGTGGATCAATTGAATGGCTTTAAAGTCATTTGTACATACTGTATTGTACAAAATTATACTGTGACTAGCTAAAAATTTAAAACAATAGTTATGGCAAATTTTGCCTGTTTGACAGTCGTGTGTGTACATAAGCATCAGTGGAAAATAGATGAAAAAGAAATAGAGTCAGAAACTGTTATTAACCCCTTTATGCCTGCACAAAAAGATGGCCACCCCTATGATAGGGCCATGCACTCATTGGACATAGATGGATTTACTAATGAAGTGTCACAAACACCCTTTTAGCTAAATATGGACTGAAATGAAATATCCATGCATTGTGACACATATAACAGGCTTGAAAAGCTCTCATAAGTCTAAAATTTATAGTTATTATTAATTTTGTTCTTTCTCATACAGAATATTACTTCCACAAAGCCAGCCCTTTTAATCTGCATTCACATGCAAAGTAGTAGAGATATCTAATAGGCAGACACCACACATCACTTGCATTGTAGAATGCTGTGTATACCAGTTATCCAGTAACTTTACTCTGTATTGAATGTACAGCAGGCATGTACACAAGAGCCAGGTGTCCAAAATTTATGTAGGGTATCCAACATCAGTTGTAGCTATATAGAAATTCCCTATTTATTAAATGTCATCTATATACATTCTAACACACATTTCTATGGCAAAATGTCAGCACTTCTACTACAACAATCTTCTTCATTACAGGAAAGGAAGTATGATAAATGCATACTCTGTTTTATATTGCTCTTCATTGGTGGAATATCATTGCCTGCTTCATTGTAGCTATTGCTACTCTCACAAGTTTCAATCAAAAAGTATAGCTATAATCTTTGCACTAACACACTTACCTATTTTATACACTGTAAAACTATTACTCCTGTAAACACCTCTTTTTTCATTTACTTCACAATAATATATTCCAGGAGTGATAACATCAAAGTTGTTACCAGTGAACACATTAACTGTACTTGTCTCATCAGTGTACATGAACCAGTTAACACTATTAACTGTTGTTGATACTGGACACTTAACAGTGACTGGTGATCCACTTTGTGGTAGGACAATGTTGTTGATTGCTCCAGTGTAAACTCCACCTATATATTGAATTTCATTTACCAAATATATGAAAAAAAGTTTTGAGCATTGATTAATATTACCATATGCATCTATCCTTACTAATTACTGCCCGCAATATTCAGTAATTGAATGATGAAAAGTTACAACATTTTAGAGTATCTCCAATGACAGTTATGTATTAATGTTAAGATTAACAGAGATATAAATATAATTTTATTTCTGTAAATCTCACCTTTTACTTTGCCAACCACTCCAAGCCAATAACATTGTCTGAAGCCAATCCAGTATTTTTCTGAGGGCTTTGAATGCCTACCAAAGCCTGTTTACAGAACTGGCAAGATTAAGATGTAGCATAGCTGTCTCATGTTGGTGTTATTTTAAATCTTGTTTATGTGCCCAAAAAGAAAGATTTTCCAAAATCAGGTCACATTTGTCATTTTAAATGACTATCGATATTTAATACGTATGAAACTTTCAAGCAAAGCAAATAAAATGTGACCGGATTTGCGAAAAGGTACCTTTTTCACACATAAAATTTGACCCATTGTTTCAACTTTCAAACTTTGTAACTTTTGTATCATTGCAAGCACGCGTATTCTAGCACACTCTCCGATCAGCTAGTGACATTGACAGTTGCAAACATTTAGCCATGACCACATGCATGCTAACCAGACTTTGCTGACTATACCTATGGTGTTCCACTTTGTGACACACTGTTGCTAGCAGGCTACACCTAGGCTTTCCAGGGCTAGAGCCCAGTCTAAGTCCTGGCAATTGGAACTCAATATGCTAGTTTAAAGTACTCCTGCATGTATGGGTAATGACTGCCAAATCCCTGGTAATCATGTAAGACTGGCTATGCCACTGGCCACTGGTAGTGACATTGTGATTTGTACATGCAGACACCGGCATAGGAAGACTTTTCGGCCAAGCCTAGCCATCTCCTATTTAGCTTGATTAATACCAACTCACAATGTTGCTGCTGTATTCAGCCCTGTTCATACGTGCATTTATACAAAGGTGTTGTAAAGCGTCATCGCTACAATAATAGCACTACAGCTACAATGTATAGCTATCTCTTCACTACCTATTCTGCTAGACAACTCTACACCTATAATGTACGTGCTTAATGTATGCATCGTTATATCACGTGAAAATTTATGAAAAAAAAATTGGACTCTACAGGAATTATAACACTAACAGTTACCATTCTTATAACTTGTATCATAGAGTTTCATTCTTGTCCTTCTGTTAGAATAAACACCTAAGACATCTTGTTCTTCTTCAAGTCTTCTGTTCCGTCATCAACACTGTCTCCTGTATGATAGGTGCACAATCAGTAATTCTTCTGACAGGTAGCTAGCTCATATAGCAGTGTGTTTTCAGCAATGGTACCAAGTGTGATGATGATGGCTCAAACACTGAGTATAGACTAGGAATTAATGTATCCTGCCTTATATTTTGTGTGTGTACAAATGAATCAGGATGAAAATACAGTCTTTATCATAGATTACAAAATTAATATTGCATTAACATATCTAATGAGTTAGCCTTTTAAACCAAGGAATCTTTGTTAGCTTACTACACTAATGTGCCAATTAACTTATAATCCATATATGGATTTGGAAAAAAGTACACAAACTAGACATATTAAAAATTTAAAATAAGAAATAGGGATCGCTGAAAAAAGCCACGAAACAAGAAGGGATCGCTGGGGTGGTAATGTAAACCACAAATCCCTATTTTGACTCTCTATAAATGCTCCATTTGAGTATAAAAAGTCAAAATAGGAATTTGTGGTTTACATTACCTCCCCAGCGATCCCTTCTTGTTTCGTGGCTTTTTTCAGCGATCCCTATATTTCTTATTTTAAATTTTTAATATGTCTAGTACGTATTCAAATTGTGACAGAATTTTATGGCAAGTGTATATACATATGAAAACCATGGAGTGTTAGTGCCTGACTTGATCTTACCATATAATTCTCACTTTAAAGCTTCTTCTTTTCATCATGTCAATGATATATTGTTAAGTTACATTGTGTGTGATAAACAGCAAGTGATGTCACCTTATCAGTTACATCAGTCATTACAAATATGAAGCCATCATGAGAATCCATAGTCCTTTTATAATCATCAGTGATATTACAATAATAATGTATGTACAATGAGTCATTAAATTGGTATAAATAATATAGTTTCTTTTGTTCAAATGACAAAATGTGAATGGGTATATGATCAATGGCTTTTGTGTTTCTATCAAGAACAAAAGGTTTATTCATCTCTAGATCTGTAATTTGTCACCATGCTTGCTATGCATATATGGTTAAAGTGATTGGAGTAAAGATAGACATCCTTGGTGTACTCATCCCTGTATGCATGTCTGTGTTACAGTCAGAATAATACCTTCTAAGAGTGAGTAATATGTTCTTTGCTTTGTATTTTATCGACTATTTTGAAGCCATGCATTTTGAGTAATGTGTCATTCTGGGGTGATTATTCTTTCTTTAGATGCAATGCCTATGTAAAAGATTGGTCATGCATTGGTCTACATAGTGTTTTTACATTGTATTAGAATATTACTGAACTATCTTTCAGTTTAATTCTAATTGTAAGTTCCGATAAGAATATAGTGAAGTGTTATACTACCTGACATCTCCTATTGTGTCAGTCACAGAGTACTACATTGTGTTGCTGTGTAAGGAATGCACTGCATCATTAATAATAAATACTTCTGAAGCCCCCACATGTGTATTAGCTACATTGCACCCTTCATTTTTAAAAAGTGCTCTCATAACATCGTCATTGCCAACAAGCTGCGTAATACATAAAGCATTGATCATGAGTGATTACTACATATGTAATCTATAATTAATTGTTAAGTAATGACTTGTTGATTATGAATGGAAGAGGCCAACTATTTCTATTGTTACAGTTGTATATGTATGTATTCCTTGGAGATAGTGTGTATAGGTGAGATTACATAGTTATAAAACTAGGTACACAATCATAAGATTTAGATATGTACAATAATACACCACTCAGGGGATTTGTAGAATTGATATATGATTGAATATAGCTAAGTTGTGCATTTATGATATCACAAACTACCACTTTACTTCACATACTGACACTTGCAACATTTTTGCACATTGTCACATGTTATTCTGCATGGGTAAAGCAAATTAACTTGTTCCATGTGTGGGTACACAAACTCCATGTTTTAGCATCACCACACCATGATGCGTGGCATACTACTGAGTCTACACATCATATAAATAATTATAAAAAATTATTGCCACATAAAATTGATGGTGTGTGCATGGTTGCGTGTCGCACATGCATTGTCACACCAAAGGCTGATGTCTGTTAAAACTATGAATACTTGAAACAGGCATTTATTGTGGCTATGATGTTATCTACTCTGGTGACTACTAATACGGTGGTGATGAGATTGGCCATAATTTGAGGTAATACAGTAGCCATAGGATGTAGCTAGCTATAATTATACAGTTGCTATGTAGTACTCTAATGTAATAATGCTATGCTGTACAATGCTACAAAATGCATAGTATTAGTGTTCTGTACCAATATGGATTTTGATGGTGATATGGTGGTACTAATTAATTGTACTTGTAATTAAGAGGCACCATCCATTGTATTAAGACTTGCAATACAACAGTTGTGTTTGGAAAGGAAGGAAAAATGGTTCTATAGATTCTATATTGTCTTGTTTTGTTGACACTTTAGTGTACATAATGGAATGCAGCCTGTCTAATGTGTTAGGTAAGATTGTTAGACAGTTTGTCTCCTGGTTGCCATGCTACCAAGTTTAATGTTTGTGGTGTCAAATTCTAACAATGTACCGGGTGATATTCCCTAATGAAACTTGATAATTATACAGAAGTGGATGGTTTCATTTTTTTTTATGTCTGCTGTGATGTGCTGTTTATCAATTCCATTGCAACACACTTGTATGTATTGCACACTAAGCAACCACATGCAGTGCTCGAATTGAGGGTATACGGGGGTATACAAAGTATACCTTGATAACAATGTTTGTAAATTAGTATACCTTGTTAAGGTAATTTTTGTCACATAACATAATTTCTATAATGGTTTTTAGAGGCCATGGCTTTTGGTGGGTGCCCTTCACTTTCAGGGCGATCCAGTACTATACTGTTTGATACACAGCTATTGGTATTGGCTGGCTGCATATCAAGAGGATAAATATATTCACCAGATGGGCCTACAAGAAAACATGTGACCCAGCTGTTTTGGAATTTGATTTATAGAATACCATACATTTTAAAAGAAAAAATGGTACGATTGAAGTAGGAAGCTATCTAGCAACCTGGACTGTCCTGAAACTGCAGTTACTTCTAGCTACAAGTTTATACATGTAATAAGAGTAGCTTCAGGGTTTATTGGATCTCAGTGATCTTTGTATACTTTGTGGTGAGCAAATACGTTTCACCTACTGCACACTTGTCAATACTATGGTGTATACCCATAGGCAAAGTGGCTATCTCAAGACTTAAGTGAGTAAAAAGATTAAGTTAATAACTAATAAAGGTAAACAGCTAAAGTGAAGGTATCACAATGATGCAACAATACCTAAGGTGGAGTTGTGGTTTCAATTATGATTATGGCATTGTTATGCTGACTTTGAAGTGGTTGATACTTTTGAGTTGATGACACAACCATCAGAAAGTTGTTGTTTAGCCGAAATTTGCTAACCTGAGCAAAGTAACTATGCACTTCAAAGTAAGCACCAGTGAATACTGTCCATCCAACAGTACAGTGTATGTTTTAAAAGTTCAAAGTACTCTGTATACATTACAAGGCTTTAAAAGATTACAAAACAACACAAAACTTAGTTAGATGTAATAATGCATGCAATAAAACTAAGTTTCCATGATGTATGGACAAACCCCACAGTGATTTTCATCCCCATTGGAGCTCACATCACGGAGTGATCCCCAGTTAAACAGACGTTGTTGTTTTGTGCCAGAGTTCTATGGGGGAATATATGGAGAATTTTTCAAATAAAATATCTCAGATATTGGAATGCCTAATTACATATAATCCCAGCAATTTTCATCAAAATCTGAGAGGTGAACTGTTAATTTGATACAGAATGATCCTTATGCATGTAGTTAACTCACATATCAAGAAGTTTGGCTCAAAAATGGCATGCAATTTGGGGACAAATTAGGTAATTAGCCCAATTAAGATCAAAGCAATTAAGCATGCAGCTGCAAATATTTTAACTTGCAATATTTCATTGATAAAGGCTTAACTGTTGTTGATTTTTCGCTTTTGTAGGTTTTGTGACATTTCTGATAACACAAATCATCTACAGACTGTCTATGCCATGTAGTAATAATTCATGACAGTTGTACTGGAGCATTGAATTTTTTTAATGCATACAGAATTTCTTTAATACAATCTTTGATAAAGCTTTAGATTAATCCTGGGGATTATTTACAGTTAAAGCATTGCTGTGCATGACTCATGTGAAACTAGACAGATCCATACCAAAACACAGCATTAGCTAATTTCGCTCAGAATCACTTGCATGTTTAACAACTGACTGGTATCATTTTGATATAGTTTATGCTATCAATGCTCACTTTGGCTTGTTAGAATCGCTTAAGAATAGGCTATAACAATCTAGCGGGATAATCCTAACACTGAGTCATGATGCACAAGATATGAATGAACACATATACCTGTACACTGTATGAGAATGCTCCAATGCTTCATAGGAAATGTACAGTGTTGGGCAAGTTACTTTGTAAAAGTAACTAGTTACATATTACATATTACTTACAACTGAACTATTTAGTTACAGTTACATATTACCCATAAAATAAAGTAACTGTAATAATATTACATATTATATTACTTTGTGTCCACAGCCTTAAGCTGTCACGTGTGAAACTATCACCTTATCACGAGACATGATTGCGTTGTTGGACAATATGCAAATTTTGGTTATAAGTAAGAAGCTGGTGAATAAGATCATTCAGTAGGCCTCGTTACTTTGTTGTGGCTAGGCGTTACTCAGAGGATAACTAACGAGATTAGTAACTTCGTTACTTGTAGTGATAATATTACGTAATATTAGACTCGTTACAGTAACTATATTACTTAGGTAACGCGTTACATTTGTAAGTAAAGTAGCTTGCGTTATATTACCTGTTTTTATAGCGTATTTCGTTATTATTACTTTATTACCACAAAAGTAATAATATTACATAACGCGTTACATAAGCAACGCGTTACTTCCAACACTGGAAATGTATTACGAATGATTGGGGTGGAAATGACAAGTGGAGTTCTAGCATACAATGTACATACACTTCATTTGGTATCATCCTGTTTGCGAAGAGCTGCTCTTTCTCAAGGTACTTGTGATCCATAATCCATGAAAAGATTAAAGTGTCAGTAGAATAGAAACTATTCAATTTTATAGTGAAAAAATCAGTGTACCTTGTGCAAATCTCTGCAAACTTCTTGATGTGCAATTAATGATGCTGACAGTGTTGGGAGTAACACGTCACATAAGCATAGCCAGATAGTATATTCTACGTACCATCAGTAATATCTATGACATAAGTAACGCGTTACATAATTATTACTTTTGTGGTGGTAACTAAAAAGTAATATAACGAAATAAGTTATAAAAACAGGTATAACATAACTCAAGTTACTTTTAGGAACTCCAGCCTGATTTTTAAATTTTGGAAAAATGGGCTTTTTATATGCTCAATAGATGGAGTATTGATTGCCGATCTCAGAAATATATAGTTTGTTGGGTTGGAATTAGCTACTTTAGCATGCATAACACTTAAAAACTGAAAAAGGTATATTTTCCGATACATTTTAAAGGGAAAATGGTACAATTGAATCAGGAAGCCACCCAGCAATCTGAACTATCTTGAAACTGCAGTTGCTTCTAACTGCACGTTTGTACATGAGAGTAAATTCAGGTCTTATCGGATCTCAGCGATCTTTGCATGCTTTGTGGTGAGCAAACATGTTTCACCTACTGCACACTTCTAATACAATGGTGTATACCCATAGGCAAGCGTGTATGTGACTTGAATTCTAGATCTCTTTAGTGTGACTGTTCTATTAGGATGACTGCTCTATTAGAGTATCTCGATCTCGCACTTGCTACACCAAGTTGGATTTCGTGTTTAAATCCGTGGCTTTAAGTCTGATTCTTCTACACCATTGAAGAGCCTTTCTAAGATGATTACTCCATCTGTACAGCGATTTTCAAAGCATTACCCCAAACGGTTTATCTGGTAGGCGTGGCAAGTAATCGTTTTTATGTTAGCTAATCTCGATTGTGTAATTGTTACACTGTTGGTTTTTTCGTTGTATCTTCCTGGTTTTTAGCTCGATTTCTTTCAAACCACAGAAGGTCTGAGGTTCAATAGTTAGCCTATCCACCCACCGACTTTCAGCTTCTTCCCATACGTGGTTTACCCTGTAGGCGTGACAACATATTGGTGTTATTTTTCGTGAATAATTGCTCATAACTCTTCGCCTTTTTATTGTATTCCAGCCAAAGTTGATACCGAGATGCGCCTTTATACCTCCCTTCTCTGTGCCAAATTTCAAGGCAATCGGATACGGCGTTCGCATTTTATAGCAGTTTTTGTAAGTGTGCGAAAAGAGGAAGAAAAATAAGAAAAAAAATCGAAACCAAGCCACTTTTTGAAGTCGAATATCTCGGGAACGCTTGAAGCGATGTCGCTTAAATTTGGTATGTGGAGTACTTACGTTTGCGGGCATGTCCACAGCAAAAATCGTCTTGTTTCATTAAGGCAGCACAGAGTTACAGAGGTGCGAAAATTGCTTTCTTCCTGTCAATATACCCACGGGTGTTGCGCGCCGGCTTCTTGGGCCGCACGACGTACACTACCGTGTGTCTTGATGTGGCTTTGTGATCAGTCAATTAACTAAAGAATTTATGTAACAGATGCTAGAGACTATAAATTTGCTTCACTGTTAAACTTGTCACAGAATTTGGAAGCGATGATGAGGGTTACAAGCCTTTCAGTTGTCCTCCTCCTGTTAAGCATAAATGAATTCTGCTTTGGCAGTACTGAAGAGGCCTTGGAGGTAGCTCCAGGAATATTCAGCATTAAGGCAGAATGTGATGGATTAAGCTTACCAGCCACCAGTACCTTTATACCTATTCATAACTTGATGACTACAATCCATATTTCTAAAGCTTCTGCGGTGTTTGTCCATTATCAGATTACAATGTGGACTAACCTAACTGACTTCCAAAGCAAGCTATTGATCAACTATGCTAATGCTGGATCACTGGTACACAGTGGTAAGCAAATCTTCAAAACTGCTACAGGATTTTATATGGACAACCTCAACCCTGGAGCTTATACTTTTATGGTGCAGTACAAGTCACCAGTAGCCATAAACGTGCCAGCTAATTATGACTGGCAGACTGCAATACTACAAATAGTTTGGGCTCAAGACGCTCAAGTTGCATCTGATAGCATCAAATGTTTTCCATCTGCTGCAACTACTACCAATACCTACAATATATGGGGTCCTATTAAAGATGTTGAAGCAGTCCTATATCTACCAAGTAACAGAGCTATACTTTCTGCTTATGACTTTTCTACAGAAATGTCATCTTCTAGTCATGTGGTCACTGCTTTAGATGTGGATGGATTTCATCAACATACAGCATCCTTTATAAAAGGCAACACTCAATTTCTTGATTTACATGGTGCCTGGGCTGGAAATGCTCGTCGTGGTGTTCATTATTTCAATATTCAATACCGTACTCCAACTAGTCTGTCCTTTGCGGATTGCAAGCAAAACTTTGAAAACAATAAGAACTTATATGCCATGATGCTGCCTTCATCTTGTAGTGCTGTTACTGTTAGTCCTGAATCAACTATTACCCTCAGCAACTCCAACAAATGGGCTCCAACTGATGTCACCAGTTCCTTTAAACTAACCAAGCAAAGTTTTGTTATCATCTTTTATCAGTATGCCGGGTTCGATGGTAACACTTATGTTGTCATGCGCCTCAGTATTGACTCCGTCCCACAGAAACACACTGTATCTCTGACTGGTAATACTGTTTATACTGGTAACTTTGGACTGTGGCAAGGACAACTCAACAGTGGAACTCATAAAATTACCTTAGATTATCGTACACCAACTAAAACGACTAATTATGTCCCATCAAACCTTGACTGGCCACAAGTGTATGGTTATGGTATTTGGATGAACAGAGCTTTGACAGTAATTACTTGTTAGTCACCAAAACATTGTGTAGAAGCTGCACGTATAGCAAACATTTGTGCACACATAGTCAGCAATAGTTAATATACTTCTTTGTACATTTGTATCTTCTGTAGTATTTAGTATATTTGTGTGCACATGTAGTCAGTAGTAGCTGATATTTTTTGTATCTTTGTATATCATCTGTTTCACTATTATTATCAAATTTTCCCACTCCAAAGAAACCATCACAATTGATGAAAATATGTACAACTAACAAAAGTGTGAGCATGCAACCTTGGGCAACATGCAACCACAATCAGGAACATGAATGGAACCAATGTGGGCTTGACAAAGAACAAAATACAAAAATAAACTATAAGCTACAATGTATACATATGTAAGTGCTTAACCTAACTAGTGTGCCACTCTTTACATTCCCTTGCTAGAAAAATTCTTCTAGATGCCATTATACTGGCAGAAGCAGCATCATCTAGACATTTCTTGATGGTAGACTTTGATGTACTCACTTCAGGGTGAACAAAATTTAATAAATTAAGCAGAATCTTGAGCTGGTAGTAAGTGGCCCAGTACTGATAACTCAATTGTTTCATAGTAAGTAGAGATGTTACAGCAGTCAAATTCAGCCAGCAACTGAAGATACTCAACTTTATATTGTTGTAATAACTTTATGATTGGATTTGTGATTCAAAACCACAACACAATTCAGCAAGTACATACTGCATATTCAGTGTTGGGACAGTTAGTAACTAGTTACATATTACTTGCAACTGATTCAGAACTATTTAGTTACAGTTACATACGTATAAAATAAATAACAATATTGCATATTATATTACTTTGTGTCCACAGCCTTAAGCTGTCACGTGTGGAACTACCACCTTATCACGTGACATGATTGAGTTGTTGGGCAATGTGCAAATCTTGGTTATAAGTAAGAAGCTGGTGAATAAGCTTCATTCAGTAGCTAGGCTTCATTACTTCGTTGTGGCTAGACGTTACTCGAGTGGATCACTAACGGGATTGGTAACTTCGTTACTTGTAGTAATAATATTACGTATTAGGTTCGTTACAGTAACCATATTACTTAGGTAACGCATTACATTTGTAAGTAAAGTAATAGGCATTCCAGTATCCGAGATTTTTAAATTAAAAAATTATCCGTATATTCCCCAATAGACGATATGCACACTCTATTACTCGAACGAAAAATGATCAATTAAGCGTAGACGGCGCGAAACTCGACGGTACCTTAAAAGCGGAAGTCCCATAAAAAAGTATGGGAAGCAAATGCGGCTCGAGCAATAACTCACCACTCGAGCTAAGGACAGGCCATCTCGCTTGCCATACACTTCTTTCCGTGCAAAAGAAGTGTATGGCAAGCGAGATGGCCTGTCCTTAGCTCGAGTGGTGAATTATTGCTCGAGCCGCATTTGCTTCCCATACTTTTGTATGGGACTTCCGCTTTTAAGGTACCGTCGAGTTTTGCGCCGTCTACGCTTAATTGATCATTTTTCGTTCGAGTAATAGAGTGTGCATATCGTCTATAGAACCTGTTTAACTTGGGATTGCTCCGTCGTCCGAGCTCCATGCAATGAGGATGAAAATCGCTGTGGGGTTTGTCCACACGCTGGTCATCATGAAATCTTAGTTTTAGCTATCGTGCGCGTTACATATTAGTAAGTTTTGTGTTGCCAGTTTTGACGGTAATCTTTTCAAGCCTTGCAACTGGCAATATAGACTATGTAGAATACTTTAGAACTTAAAGAAACGTACTGTTGGGGTGGAAGGCAGTCACTGGTGCTTACTTTAAAGTGTGTAGTCACTTCGCTCGAGTTAGCGATTTTCAGCTCCAGAGCAATTTTCTGGGTGGGGTCTATTCTACGGAACGGAACGGAACGGAACGGAACGGAATGATGGACTAAACTGCGGAACGGAATGCTTTCTCAGATTGAAGCTTGCAGCTTACCATTGCTGTACAAGTTATCAGTGGCACTTCCAGCAGGTAATCAAACGTACCCCAAGAAAGGTAAAACGAATTTAAGGATCGATTGTGGGTTCTTGTTGGTTGTGATTAGTAACGAAGTACTAATTGTGGGAATAGCTGACTCAGTGTGTTCATCTTCGGATATATCAAGTAGGGAACTTAATGCATGACTTGTTTTTACTAGTATGTGAGTTATTTTTACTTACTTGACTTTAGAATGTACAGTCTGAGGCCCAGCCTTTCTAATCGGCATAAATCAGTATGTGTATAGCTACACTACAAAGGAAACAAGTATGGTGACAAGCTGAATCAACTCAGTCTAAGCAGAATCTAAAGGAATTTTGTGCAGTGTGTGAGGAGCAAACATTCAGATACCTCAAGGAGGCTATATTGTGTGAACATCAATGATTCATTAACAGAGTAGTGGACGACTATTGTCAGATATCTCAGCCTGAGTACTGAGTTGAATTCTGGATGGGGTCTATTTTACAGAATGGAATGCTTTCTGAATCAACTTGCAGCTTGGCTTGCTGCAATCATTGCTGAAATTGCATTTTATCAGTGGAACCTCCAGGAAAATGGAATAGGATAATTATAAAACATTAATTAGGTGATTGTTTAGGTAATCATGACTTTATTCAGTCTAATAAACAGAATATATGGTTGATTGAGTGAGGTATCACTTTCAGAATGTTCAGACGACCAGTGATGAGATGCATGGATTCATCGAATTTTTGTTGTGGTTAGAGACATTAAATATCCAAAAGCAAACTGACTGTATAATATTAATTCACTTTCTTTATATTTTCTCAATTTTGAGCCTGTATACAAATAATTGAATTTTCCTTGTCAATAGAAATCCTAGAATAAGATGGGAGAGAAACTTATCTTTGTTTACCTATACTGTACAACCAAGAGTTCGTAATACTGATTTGTATGGGGGAGAGTGTCTAACTCAGTATGGCCTGTACAAACACCCTGCGTAAAGTTCACCTTTCATCAAATCAACACCTTACTGGGGGATAGAAAACTGTTGATTAGTGTTGCTGAAGAAGGTAAAGCCTTTGTTCTGAAATAAGGCCGAGGTGTTAGTTTAAGCAAGGTGTTTGGTGAATGCATTCAAGTTAGACACTCTCCACCTTATTATGAACTCTTGGTACAACTTCAAAGGAAAATGAAGAAAACATACAGATGAATCAATAAAATCACTACAGTAAGGTGAATTACAGACTAGTGAGATCTTGGTTAATTAATGACAGTGGTTGGAGATTAAGTGTGGTAGCTTCTTGTTCTTGAATATGTTGCAAAGTGGAAGTACAAATCAAAATGGGATATCAATTTCATTATGAAAAATTTGTATACATAGCATTACTATTTCATTTGTCCTCCACTTAAACATGCTACAACAGTACTAGTGTCAGTACATTGGCAGTGAGTCTACCTTGAAATTTCAACTCTAGAGTAGATCCAACACAGGACAGCCCGCACTGTAACAAATACATGTGATCCCATTGTAATTTCATGGACCAGCTGGACTGGGAATCACTTGAAAATAGACGAACAAATTTAACCTGTTTTGTTTGAAGTGAAGCATGTGAAATGTTACACTTAAGTAATCCTAGGATTCTTAGGTGGTATGTAATTAATGTGTGTTCCATTTCAGGTCTGACTAGATACATTGAAATTACACACACATCCTGGTCCAAATCATGTTTGCCTGGTGGCTACGGGCATGGTTTCACATGCGGCTTATAATAGAGATTTGGCTGATCTTGGAGTTTTGGCATTTAGCCTGATTCAAGACTAGCAGTCAGACACATCCTTGAATTGTGCAACAGATAAAATCAGCTCACTATTGAATACGGCATTAGTCCACTGCACCAGCTGTTAATATATAAATAACTCCATGCATACACTTCAGTGATGTTTGCAGAATATACCCTCCTTGCGGTCTGCCAAAATATTCACTCCTCACACACTGCACAAAATTCTTCAAGTTTTAATTCAGCTGGCTCTTTCCTGTTACCAGTATCTTTCTGCTTGCTTTATTTATACACTGACTTATGACTTGAAAGACCGGCCCAGGCGAATTTTTTTTTTGGACGCACTTCTGACTTACAAAATTTTTCATGTTCTGTGAACTTACCGTTTTTCTTTGTTTTACGGAAAGCAACATTGATGTTTGCGGATAAGGAAGAGGTCATACTGAAACTATTAACCCCTGTGTATTAAGTGTGTTGGTCGTCTTCAAAGACGTTGTGAACAAAGGACGAGACCTACCTGGATAGACATTTCTTCACTGCCGTTCGCCTGTCATCTCACAACACTGGCGTGACTCGATGGCTGAAAACTTCCGAGTGAAGACATGAAAGGATTGAAGGACACTTGTAAGAAGGTGTCACAAGTAATAAAGACAATTGGGAACTGAATGTGTAGTATGTGACTATTGAGAGCTGTAATGGTAGACTCTGGGTATCTAGATGTTTATAGTGTTATCTTTACAGCGACCAGAACTGAAGGTCTGCATGCATGTCACTAATTTTACAATATGTAACTACTCAGTGGATTTGAAAATATTGCTACTGTGTACTAAAGGAACTGTAGTGTTTTTTTGCTATAACATTTGTGGAGCTCCACTGCAGCCACTCCAAATAAATTTTCTGTTTCCCATCCACTGCCCGCATCTAGTTACTGTCAGCTCTAACTATTCCATTATTCCGTATTCTTCCATTATTTTCCAGTTATTCTTGCATACTGACAGACTCAGTAAAAGCTGTTTTGAAACAGTGACAACAGCGCTATCAAGTTGGCACAACTTCACGTTTGTGCTATTTTTGCAACTTAAAAAGGAAGGAACAAGCTTAAACATGCTTTTATGGTTGTGCTAGGCAAATAGTGGCTTGAAAAGCTGCCAATCACCTGCGTGTAATTATGCGGACAGGAAATAGAGAATTTATTTGAAGTGGCCTTAGCTATATACTTGCATAAGTTAGTGGTGAATATGTAGCAGTTGGTATAAAAAAGTTATTATGGTGAGTAGTGGTGGCAATATTGTGGTAATTCAGTGGCAGCTGGTTCCGGCCACCGTGGGCACATCCCCGAATCATTTAACACTATACCTTGATAGTCAAGCAACCTTGATTATAATTTTAGTTCAGATTTAGCCTTAATAAAATATATAATCTTTTGAGCATCAGGTTATAGAGGTTTCACTGTACTTATGTTAGCATTTATTACAAAATTGATGCAACAACTATTCAAACTTGACCACTACTCAGTATAAAACAATGTTTTTTTTTATTATGACACTGCTCAAATCCGGCCTCAGTTAAAGGTGTGGTGGTGTTTAGTTACATAAAAATGGTACTTGTATTATGCAAGAAGTATATAATTATACTTTAGCTAATTAAGGCTTATGACCTAATTAACATGGACATTTTATCATGAGGTGATCTTTCAACAAGGTCTTAAAATACACATGAACTATGTGTGGGACCTACTTGAGTTGGTCACTTTAAATGAGATAGTCTTATTACTGATCTTGTGTCGAGTATACCTGAGCTATGTTTGAGACCTAACTACTCAACATGGTAACTGTAATGAGGTGGTCTTATTAATGAGGTCATGTAGTACACTTTAGATCAAGTCTGGGATGTACTTGTCATGGTCATTGTAATGAGGTGGTCTTATTAATGAGGTCATGTAGCATACTTTAGATTATGTCTGGGATGTACTTGTCATGTTCATTGTAATGAGGTGGTCTTATTAATGAGGTCATGTAGTATACTTTAGATTATGTCTGGGATGTACTTGTCATGTTCATTGTAATGAGGTGGTCTTATTAATGAGGTCATGCAGTACACCTAAGATCATGTTTGGGATGTACTTGACGCTATAATGAGGTGGTCTTATTAATTAGCTACGTTTGGGACTTACTTGACATCCTCACTATAATGAGGTGGTCTCAATGAGGTTGTCAAGTACACCTTAACTATGTTTTGTTACTCAAAACTATGCATTATAAGGTATCACTATGTATGTATGTACCTGTCGTGTTCACGTGCTGATTTGGCTTCCACAAACACAAAATCAAACTCATCCTTTGAATTGCTGGCTAAATAGACCACCACATTCTGCTCTTTGTTTTATGGAACTGGAGAGTCTGGTTTCTGCAGCTTTGGCACCATGGCTTTATTGGAAATGATGTTTAGTGAGCTGGAAATCCATGAAGGGCCAGTTGCATATACACAAGAAGCCAGTACAATACTTACGCATTACTGTATATGCATACATGAGACAAACTTGGAGTGTGTGTATGAGGTCTGTAAAATAGTGTGCTAGGAAAAGTAAATGCTATCACATTGTTTTAAAAAACTGCTAAAGAGTTTACTACATAACTATATAATGTTGTACATAATAATCACTGACTCATAGAATATTCTTAACGTCAATGTAGTAATTAATATATGTGACTAGATTTGTTAGCTCCCGTACATATGTACATGCTTGTGAAATTCTCAGGTATCAAATTAAAGTGTTCAATAATGATAAAGCTATGTCCATCTATACCTTAAAATCAACCAGGTTGCTTGAAGACATCTTTCGTTTGACAGCCTTGTACAAAGGCAGCTGAATGTATTGCTAAAGTGGAGCAAGGGAAATTATGTATGGATGTAGCAATCAAGTTGCAGGGTAGTATACCAGAATTGCAGGTTGTGCTAACTAGTCAGATTTGGTAGATTCAATCAGATATTGCAAATCAATATAATATTATGGGCAAGAATTTTTTTTTAAATCTATAAAAGTAGTGTGGGCCAGTAGTATCAGTAGATGTGCAGCACAACCTCAATATCCAGCCAATCATTAATGGTCGTTACAATGATGTTCATCTTATCTCGAAATGTGTAGCTGAACTCAATGTGTATGCACACGTCTCCAATGACTGGCTAATTGACAATTGATTTCATTTTTTGGTCTCATCGTTACCCTTACATGTTTGATTATTGGGTGGACGTGGTATTTCTTCCTTTGTTGGTGAAATAGCCAGTACAATGATTTGACTGATTCTTGCCAATTATATTGATAGTCCTTATAAATTATCAAACCAAGGCCTTCAAAAATAATTACATGTGGTCTAAAGTATAACTGTGATTTAAATCTAAATTTTGAGTCGTAAAGTTAAGTAGTTAGGATTAAGTGTTACTTTACTGGGTAGTGCTAAAAGCCGGAACGGAATGGAACGGAACGGGGCGCGCGCCAAGTTAATGAATCGTTTTTGCAGATTGTACACCGTTTCTTACCATTACGTAGTGACTAGAATTGTGCTAAAGTTAGTTTTCTTCTGCTTGTAGGCATGCTAGAAATCGCTCGCTCGAAGTTTCTATTTAATGCCCACTGCACGAAAGCGTTTTACAATTACCTACGCTGAAAAACTATCATTTAACCTGCTAAACTATTATTTTGTAAGCACTATAAGCATATGATTCAACATACACTGTGGTTAACTCTCGTAAATTATTGCCCATGCTGGCAGACTTCAGAAAACCATCCTCGCTGCCACTAAAGACTTGGACACGACTACAACATGAAAATACTACAGTAGTTTACCTTTTACAATGATAAAGAAGCAATTCTACATCAGGATTAACCAGAATTTGATGGATTGGTAAAAGTACAACATGCCACGTGGCGGGTATTAAATAGAAACTTCGAGAGCGCGATTTCTAGCTTGCATATAAGTAGAAGGAAATGAACTCTAGCACAATTCTAGTCACTGTGTGGCAGTTGGAAACGATGCAAAATCCGCCTCAAACGATTTTTCTACTTGGCGCGCGCCCTAATTGGTTCCGTTCCGTTCCGGCTTTTAGCACTACCCTGCAACTTTACTTCAACGTAAATAACAATCTTGTTCTATCAATGGCTGACTTGTTTTGGGTAGAAAGCCAACAGTTATAATTTCATGACCACGGTCAGCCTAAGCAAATTAGCAATATGCTACCTTTAAATGCCCATTATGTGACCACATTGTGAAATAGGTCTCTTCCAAATTTGATAATTCATAACTGCAGACTGGATATAGCTATTAGCATGATGTTTGGTCACAGGTTAGTATTAACATATGTTAATTTGGTCATGGATACTGTATTAAGTCTGTGGATCAAGTCACTACCTGGCCTGGGATTTATTCCTGGCCATCCCTATAATTACTAGCTAATTTGTGGTCATTCCAATAATTATTCAAAAGTGAATGAGACCCGCTAAACCTGGACAAAATGTAACCCAAATGATGAAGGCACTTACAACGTTGGTAAGAATGACAGCATCAGTAACATGAATTCACAAAGCAGTATTCAAGGGTGCAGTGCAATTGTAGAACAAAAACAAAATTCTTCTGAGAGCCAAAGATGTGGTACAACACAATATTTAAAACTCTTACAGTGTGGATCCCATTTGTATTTTGCATACTTTGAATGAAGCTAGTAAGGCCACTCCAAATAAATTCTCTGCTTCTCTTAGCATGCGGGCAGGCGGTCCATGTATTTCTATTATAAAATTGGCAGCTTTTCAAGTTATTATTTGCCTAAGTACAGCCATAGCAAACAACATAACATTTTCAGCTTGTACCTTCATCATTTACATTGTAAGAATAACACAAACATGAACAGTGATAACATTCTGACATGTGAGCTGGTAAACCTTACAAAATCAATTTTATTAAGCCTGTACAACATGCAGAAAATAATGGAAGAATATGGAATAATTGAACATCTTAGAGCTGGGAATAAAGAGATGCAGGTGGTGGATGTGAAACAGAATTTATTTGGAGTGTTTTAAAGTGAGTGCTAGCCTTTTCATACCCCGGCAGTTGCAAACTTTATTCAATCACACAATACTACGGTACATAGCATAATGAAAAATAATGATGTTAACTTTACACACAACAAACTACTGTGGCAGGCCTGCCAACCTGGAAAGTAAAAAAATCTTGAGATTTCTGTACCTTTATTGTAGTATTGCAGTGTGTAGTAAAAAAAAACTGGTAGATGCTATGCTGAGACCAAAAAAAAAAAAAAAAAAGGTCTCGACTTTTCTCAAAAACCGTGAGATTCGATCTGCTGCCCTTGAGCAGGGTAGTGAAACCGTGAGACTCACGGTAAACCCGTGAGAGTTGGCAGGCCTGCTGTGGTCACCACCTGGATGCATACATACATAATGACAAGTACAAGATAGCTATAGGTAGTCACAGTGTATACAACAAACATGGATATTATAGTCACGTACTACACATTCAGTTCCCAACTGTCTTTATTACTTGTGACACCTTCTTACAAGTGTCCTTCTATCCTTTCATGCCTTCACCTTGGCCTTCACTCGGAAGTTTTCAGCCATCGAGTCACGCCAGTGTTGTGAGATGACAGGCGGACGGCAGGGAAGAAACGTCCATTCAGGTAAGTCTCGTACATTGTTCCCAACGTCTTTGAAGACGACTAACACACTTAATACACAGGGGCTAATAGTTTCAGTGTGACCTTTTCCATAGATTATAGAGGGGGAAGAATCTATATTATGTCTTTTCCTTCTCTGCAAACAATGTTGCTTTCCGTAAAACAAAGAAAAACGGTAAGTTCACAAAACATGAAAAATTTTCTAAGTCAGAAGTGCGTCCAAAAAAAAAATTCGCCCGGCCCAGACTGTTTTCTAAAGTCTAAATAAGAAAAACAGCTCACATAAAGTTCCCTTCCGTATGGATGAACATCACTGATACAGCTCATCCCACAATAATACTTCGTTACTAATGACAACCAACAAAAACCCACAATCGATCCGTTAATTCTTTTTATCTTATGTTTAATCACCCACTGGAGATGCCACTGCTAACTTATAAGGGAAGTTTCAGCAATGGTAAGTTGCAAGCTTCAATTTGAGAAAGCGTTCCGTTCCGTGGTTTAGTCCATCATTCCGTTCCGTTCCGTTCCGTTCCGTAGAATAGTCCCCACCAATTTTCTGATGGTTGTGTCATCAGCTCAAAAGTTTAAACCACTTCAAAGTCGGCATGATAATGCCATAATTGAAACCACAACTCCACCTTAGGTATTGTTGCATCATTGTGGCACCTCAACTTTAGTTGTTTACCTTTACAGGGGTGGAGGATCCAGACTTTTAAAAGGGGGGGGGGGGGATTCCACTTTGGAATTGCAACTTCAGCCTAATGTAAGTTGAACACAAAAAAAAAAAAAGGTTATCACCTGCTGGCAATAGCTGCCCCTCACCATAAATGCCCTCACCAACTATATTTCCTTATTTATATCTAGATACATAACTTGCTACACTGCCCCTCAAAAAGACTACTGTGACTGCTCTATTAGAGTATCTCGAATAAGAGAGGCTCTTTCTAAAGGGGGGTTCCATGGAACCCTTTGAACCCCCCTGGATCCGCCCTTGCTTTATTAGTTGTTAATTTGTGACCGGATTTCACATAACAAGGCTTCCACACACACAAAATCAAACTTACGTTTTTACCAGAAATGGATTGCTGGCCTAATACACTATCATATTCCACACTGTACTTCCTTCAGGACTGGCAAGTCTGGTTTCTGTGGCAGCTTTCTTCCGACCCTGTCAAAGCCACGAGTGGGAGATTGGTGCCATTGAATGGCCATGGCTTTGTGATAATGATGTGTAGTGAGCTGGGACTTCACAGAGAGCTCGCCAATAGTGTTCTCAGTCAATTTGGAGTGATTTGAGGGCCATGGAGGGCCATGGAGAGCCCAAACTTGGCCTCTGCATTCCAATCGTCTTCTTGCTTCATTTTGTACCCCTATATTAAGCCCACCCTCCGCCCTATGTAGACCAATGCATGACCAATCTTTTACATAGGCATTGCATCTAAAGAAAGAATAATCACCCCAGAATGACACATTACTCAAAATGCATGGCTTCAAAATAGTCGATAAAATACAAAGCAAAGAAAATATTACTCACTCTTAGAAGGTATTATTCTGACTGTAACACAGACATGCATACAGGGATGAGTACACCAAGGATGTCTATCTTTACTCCAATCACTTTAACCATATGTGACTGGATTTGACAAAACAAGGCTTCGACGCACAAAGCTTTGTTAGGAGATATGGCGATTTTAAGGAATCATTGTGTAATAACTTCCCAGTGCCTACAGCTGTGCAAACAAAATTTGCACCAATTGTTCATCTGTTCACTAGCTATCACTGAGTGGGTGTATACATTTCTGATGCCCAAAATTTGCCCTGTTTTGAGCAGCTTTTTTCGAGCGGGTAATAATATCACAGATGGTAGTACTAAGGGTGGGAGGGTGGGAGGGTGGGGGTGGACGGTGATCTTAATATACGGGTATAAAATGGAGTAAGAAGACGATTGGAGTCCAGAGGCCAAGTTTGGGCTCTCCATGGCCCTCCATGGCCCTCAAATTACGCCAAATTGACTGAGAACACTATTGGCGAGCTCTCTGTGAAGTCCCAGCTCACTACACACCATTATCACAAAGCCATGGCCATTTAATGGTGCCAATCTCACACTCGTGGCTTTGACAGGGTCGGAAGAAAGCTGCTACAGAAACCAGACTTGCCAGTGCTGAAGGAAGTACAGTGTGAAATATGATAGTGTATTAGACCAGCAATCCATTTCTGGTAAAATCGTAAGTTTGATTTTGTGTGTGTGGAAGCCTTGTTATATGAAATCCGGTCACATATATGCATAGCAAGCATGGTGACTAATTACAGATCTAGAGATGAATAAACCTTTTGTTCTTGATAGAAACACAAAAGCCATTGATCATATACCCATTCACATTTTGTCATTTGAACAAAAGAAACTATATTATTATTTATACCAATTTAATGACTCATTGTACATACATTATTATTGTAATATCACTGATGATTATAAAAGGACTATGGATTCTCATGATGGCTTCATATTTGTAATGACTGATGTAACTGATAAGGTGACATCACTTGTTGTTTATCACACACAATGTAACTTAACAATATATCATTGACATGATGAAAAGAAGAAGCTTTAAAGTGAGAATTATATGGTAAGATCAAGTCAGGCACTAACACTCCATGGTTTTCATATGTATATACACTTGCCATAAAATTCTGTCACAATTTGAATACGTACTAGAATTAAAAATTTAAAATAAGAAATATAGGGATCGCTGGAAAAAGCCACGAAACAAGAAGGGATCGCTGGGGAGGTAATGTAAACCACAAATTCCTATTTTGACTTTTTATACTCAAATGGAGCATTTATAGAGAGTCAAAATAGGGATTTGTGGTTTACATTACCACCCCAGCGATCCCTTCTTGTTTCGTGGCTTTTTTCAGCAATCCCTATTTCTTATTTTAAATTTTTAATATGTCTAGTTTGTGTACTTTTTTCCAAATCCATATATGGATTATAAGTTAATTGGCACATTAGTGTAGTAAGCTAACAAAGATTCCTTGGTTTAAAAGGCTAACTCATTAGATATGTTAATGCAATATTAATTTTGTAATCTATGATAAAGACTGTATTTTCATCCTGATTCATTTGTACACACACAAAATATAAGGCAGGATACATTAATTCCTAGTCTATACTCAGTGTTTGAGTCATCATCATCACACTTGGTACCATTGCTGAAAACACACTGCTATATGAGCTAGCTACCTGTCAGAAGAATTACTGATTGTGCACCTATCATACAGGAGACAGTGTTGATGACGGAACAGAAGACTTGAAGAAGAACAAGATGTCTTAGGTGTTTATTCTAACAGAAGGACAAGAATGAAACTCTATGATACAAGTTATAAGAATGGTAACTGTTAGTGTTATAATTCCTGTAGAGTCCAATTTTTTTTCATAAATTTTCACGTGATATAACGATGCATACATTAAGCACGTACATTATAGGTGTAGAGTTGTCTAGCAGAATAGGTAGTGAAGAGATAACTATACATTGAAGCTGTAGTGCTATTATTGTAGCGATGACGCTTTACAACACCTTTGTATAAATGCACGTATGAACAGGGCTGAATACAGCAGCAACATTGTGAGTTGGTATTAATCAAGCTAAATAGGAGATGGCTAGGCTTGGCCGAAAAGTCTTCCTATGCCGGTGTCTGCATGTACAAATCACAATGTCACTACCAGTGGCCAGTGGCATAGCCAGTCTTACATGATTACCAGGGATTTGGCAGTCATTACCCATACATGCAGGAGTACTTTAAACTAGCATATTGAGTTCCAATTGCCAGGACTTAGACTGGGCTCTAGCCCTGGAAAGCCTAGGTGTAGCCTGCTAGCAACAGTGTGTCACAAAGTGGAACACCATAGGTATAGTCAGCAAAGTCTGGTTAGCATGCATGTGGTCATGGCTAAATGTTTGCAACTGTCAATGTCACTAGCTGATCGGAGAGTGTGCTAGAATACGCGTGCTTGCAATGATACAAAAGTTACAAAGTTTGAAAGTTGAAACAATGGGTCAAATTTTATGTGTGAAAAAGGTACCTTTTCGCAAATCCGGTCACATTTTATTTGCTTTGCTTGAAAGTTTCATACGTATTAAATATCGATAGTCATTTAAAATGACAAATGTGACCTGATTTTGGAAAATCTTTCTTTTTGGGCACATAAACAAGATTTAAAATAACACCAACATGAGACAGCTATGCTACATCTTAATCTTGCCAGTTCTGTAAACAGGCTTTGGTAGGCATTCAAAGCCCTCAGAAAAATACTGGATTGGCTTCAGACAATGTTATTGGCTTGGAGTGGTTGGCAAAGTAAAAGGTGAGATTTACAGAAATAAAATTATATTTATATCTCTGTTAATCTTAACATTAATACATAACTGTCATTGGAGATACTCTAAAATGTTGTAACTTTTCATCATTCAATCACTGAATATTGCGGGCAGTAATTAGTAAGGATAGATGCATATGGTAATATTAATCAATGCTCAAAGCTTTTTTTCATATATTTGGTAAATGAAATTCAATATATAGGTGGAGTTTACATTGGAGCAATCAACAACATTGTCCTACCACAAAGTGGATCACCAGTCACTGTTAAGTGTCCAGTATCAACAACAGTTAATAGTGTTAACTGGTTCATGTACACTGATGAGACAAGTACAGTTAATGTGTTCACTGGTAACAACTTTGATGTTATCACTCCTGGAATATATTATTGTGAAGTAAATGAAAAAAGAGGTGTTTACAGGAGTAATAGTTTTACAGTGTATAAAATAGGTAAGTGTGTTAGTGCAAAGATTATAGCTATACTTTTTGATTGAAACTTGTGAGAGTAGCAATAGCTACAATGAAGCAGGCAATGATATTCCACCAATGAAGAGCAATATAAAACAGAGTATGCATTTATCATACTTCCTTTCCTGTAATGAAGAAGATTGTTGTAGTAGAAGTGCTGACATTTTGCCATAGAAATGTGTGTTAGAATGTATATAGATGACATTTAATAAATAGGGAATTTCTATATAGCTACAACTGATGTTGGATACCCTACATAAATTTTGGACACCTGGCTCTTGTGTACATGCCTGCTGTACATTCAATACAGAGTAAAGTTACTGGATAACTGGTATACACAGCATTCTACAATGCAAGTGATGTGTGGTGTCTGCCTATTAGATATCTCTACTACTTTGCATGTGAATGCAGATTAAAAGGGCTGGCTTTGTGGAAGTAATATTCTGTATGAGAAAGAACAAAATTAATAATAACTATAAATTTTAGACTTATGAGAGCTTTTCAAGCCTGTTATATGTGTCACAATGCATGGATATTTCATTTCAGTCCATATTTAGCTAAAAGGGTGTTTGTGACACTTCATTAGTAAATCCATCTATGTCCAATGAGTGCATGGCCCTATCATAGGGGTGGCCATCTTTTTGTGCAGGCATAAAGGGGTTAATAACAGTTTCTGACTCTATTTCTTTTTCATCTATTTTCCACTGATGCTTATGTACACACACGACTGTCAAACAGGCAAAATTTGCCATAACTATTGTTTTAAATTTTTAGCTACTCACAGTATAATTTTGTACAATACAGTATGTACAAATGACTTTAAAGCCATTCAATTGATCCACAAGGCATTCTGACAATTAGACTCTTTATGGTGTATGCTTTTGAGCTTTGTTTAAATTACTGTGCTCAAAATTATGCTTGAAATTTTACTGGAGAGCTGACTGTTTTATTGGAGTATATCAGTATTACTTGACTCTTATGCGTATATATTCCAGTACGTAATTGCTATATTACAGCATCTCAGTGTAACTTCTATTAGCTGTAAATAATTAGCTGCCACAAAACAGGAAACATAACCTTTATGTAATAATATGTAATTTATTCATCATTAGTATAATATGCATCATGCATTTTAAATAAAATATTTTTTTGCCTATTAATCTGGCATAATGCTTTTGATAATCCATTACTTCAAAACGTGTAAGAGTACGTATTACAGCTACTATTTCTGTTGTAATGTAGGTTTTAATAAAGACTTTACAGTGCATCCAGGCAATTTGACAGTATATGAGAATACAGAAAGATACGCATTTAAATGTCATATTAACATGTTTGCTGAAATTTATGATCATTTGAGTCTGATGAGAATTGAGTGGGATGGTGCCATGAAAGATTCAGAAGAGTTTCAATTACAAGATAGTCAGTTCAGTTTTAGTCCATTACCAGGATACAGCATCTTTGTTAGAGATGCAAATGGTTCATCATTTGATTTGTTCCCTAACAGATATCGGTGTAGAGCAGTTTTCACATTACCAAATGGATCTGACATTACTGTTGCTACAAGTAAAATGGCTTTTCTACTAGATACAGAAGGTATTATATATAACAATGCAAATAACTGTGTTGTAATAACATGGGATATCATGAAAACATACATGTGACTGAGCCTTCGATAATAGAAATTTGCCTACTTTTTCAAAATTTTCAGACACACAACTATTTATGCCATTATGCTATGGCCACACAACTTCCAGCACTTGCTAATCATTTAATTGGCTTTATAATAAAAGTTACAGAATGCAGATATTCTATTCTAATACTGCATTATGATCTGTTATGAGAAAGGGTATAGTTTGTGCTCACACATCCTGTTTTCATATAGAAGAATAGTAAAGTACTTTTATAATACAGGAAACAACAGTTTATATTATATTACTAGAAGGTATAGCCTAATGATTATGAGCACCACAATAAATGATACAAACTCAATCATTAAACCCTTTCCAACTATTAATAATACTGGTGGGTTCACATTCACCTGAGCCCCTGCCAACAACCGTAATGTCATAGATGTGAACATATGTTCACTCACAATGGTATCGAACAGTTTGCAAGCACGTTTGTGTGCCTGGACTGCCCATACTATAATATTATGAATAGGTTGTTTTTTAAGCCTAATAACGTACTCTTATCATAGTGGTTTTTTATGCAGTACTGGTATTTAAAGGGTTTCACACATTTAAAGCAGCTGACAAAAAGTATTAATAAAGAAACAAGGAACATAAACTGACTGTAGGTACAGTGTTCCCTTGATTATCCAAACCTTAATTGATTATCCAAACAGTAGAATTGATTGCTCTATTAGAGTGTTTTGGTTAGATGTATATTCTATCTAATCAAAAACAGCCAAGCTGTAAAAAAAGGTGCTGCCCCCATAAAGGCCATGGTGAAAAAAGATGTGAAATCCAAGGTGGCGGCCAAGAAATGGCTGTGATGGTAGGTTAATGGTTACATTTTAATAACAACAATTCAGGTGAATTTGGTGCCAAGACCAAGCGGCACAAAATTCACCTGAATTGCCGTTATTAAAATGTAACCATTAACCTACCATCACAGCCATTTCTTGGCCACCACCTTGGATTTCACATCTTTTTTCACCATGGCCTTTATGTGGGCCGCACCTTTTTTTACAGCTTGGCTGTTTTTGATTAGATATCACTTCTTTTTGTATTTGTATACTGCAAAGCCGGCCTATGGCTGGCTTTGGGGCTTTTTTAACCCATGTGTTTTTTTCTTTACCACAGGAAGAAGAAAAGAACTTAAAGAAGAATTTTAGTACTTCAATTATTTTTGATTTTATTAGTAATTATACAAATTATATACATATATTTATTAAATACTCATTATTCCCTACAGGATTTTTTTTGCAGCTGATCTCTCTACTGGGTGACTTGAAATGTAGCTGAACTATATACAGGATGGTTTCTTTGTAGCTGAACTCTCTACAGGTGATTTGTTTGCAGCTAAACTCTCTACATGGTGGTGTCTTTATAGCCGAACTCTCTACATGATGGTTTCTTTGTAGCTGAACTCTCTATAAGGTGACTTCGTCTAGCTGAACTCTCTACAGGGTGATTTTTTTGTAGCTGAACTCTCTGCAGGTTGATTTGTTTTAGCTGAACTCTCTACAGGGTGATTTACTTGTAGCTGAACTCCTTACATTGTGACTAGTTTCTAGCTGATCTCTCTACAGGGTGATTTGTTTGTAGCTGATCTCTCTACAAGTTGATTTGTGTGTAGCTGATCTTTCTACTGGTTGATTTGTTTGTAGCCGATCTCTCTACAGGGTAATTTGTTTGTAGCTGAACCACCAAAAGGCACTCCTACGATGGTTACTCCATCTACATAGCAATTTTCAACTCATTCCATGAAGCGGTTTACCCTGTAGGCGTGACAACAAATCGATCTTGTTTTACACGAATAATCGGTCATAACTCCTGAACCATTCATCGGATTTGTACCAAATTTGATGCTAGGATTCGCCTTTGGACTCCCTTTCTGTGTGCCAAATTTCAAGGCGATCGGAGTACGCGTTTGCGTGTTATAGCAATTTTTGCAATTGTGCGAAAAGACGAAGAAGAAGAAAAAAAACGAAGAAACAAAAAACGAAACTTTGGCAGCTCGTATCTCGGAAATGGCTGGAGCGATTTCCTTCAAATTTGGAATGAAGACTCCCTTGGCTGGCGGGCAACTGTGTAGCAAATTTGGTTCCAATCAGATAAGTGATCACCGAGATACAAAGGTGTGAAAATGACGTTTTCGTTCTTCCTGTCAATATACTCACGGTGTGGCGCGCCGGCTTCTTGGGCCGCACGACACACTACCGTGTGTCTTGATTAGAGAGTATTTGAACAGGGCTCTGTATATGTGACTGGGTTTGACAAAACCAGGCTTCCACACACGTCCAGTTCTTTGACTTTAATCACTTGTAACTTGACAACTCAGTATGCTATTGACCTACAATTTTCACACAATGCTTTCATTGCATTATACAATAACAGGTCCAAATTTGAAACTGCTAGTATACTTCTGCATTGTCCTTTAAAGTCATAAATCTGGACAGTCACATATATAAAGAATGGGCTTTGATTATCAGGACTCTTAGATTATCTGAACATGTCTTGTTCCCAAGGGAGTAATGTATTGCTAAAGGCTGAAAGCCTGTACAGTACAGAGTCAGAAACAATCCCTATTATGATGTACATGTGTATATAAGTGTGCGTCTCAATACCTTGGGACACTTACAGATGCAAAGTAGGGATGCATCGATTTTGCTGGAATAGTGTTTTGCAGCAATAGGTGTAGACAAAAGCAAGGAGTAACATAAGACAGCTGTGCTTGAGAAATTTAAAGCAAATTAGAAATTACAATTACACAGTAGCTAGTTACACTGACATAAGCACAGTAGCACACAATCCTCCCATATAAGACTGTCAGGCTTCACACTCTGTAAGTTGTTTATGACATGGATACCATATGGGACGGTTGTTGATGATATGTGGTTAGACCACAAAATATTTTTAAATGGTAGGGTTGTAATAAACACCCCACCCAACCTTTTTTTGCGTGTGAAAAGCAGCCATGATATCAACGCTACCATTTATCTTCCACTTATAATGGACAAACAAAGCACTGTGACTCACTGTGATGGCTAGAAAGAAGAATAAACTGGATGTGCACTTAAACGGCTTCTCGTAGCGAAGACGGGCAGCTCACTAGAGACCCTATTATGGCGATCTTGTAAGGTAAAAGAGTGCTGCAAAACTTCAATCTGCCATCTATTAACGTTATAAAGACTATAGTCGAACAATACGCATCCCTGAGCACACAAGATTCCGTAATTTTGTTCTTCTACGGCTTCTTCCGTATATGGAACAGCAGGCAATGGCGAAGAAGAACTTAGAAATTTATCTAGGTGGAGGCCGGTTAGCGATCTGTGGAGTACGGGTTAATTAATTAATGGGTCATGGAAACGCGAAAGGACCCAGTGAGTAAGGCTGTGTAGTTTTTAGCTATCACGAAAAAATGGAAGCTTTGGGTTGTACATGAGTGAAACATAATAATAATAATATTATGAATAATAATATGAACAATTCGCGTATAATTTGCAATTTTTGAATGTTTCTAAATTTCGTCTAGACCATTTTTACTGCTATATCACCATTTGTCTGAGTTCAGTGTTTGATAATAAGCCATCTGAGTGTTGTTTTGTGCTCGAGTCTGCTTTCTAAGGCTGGTTTTAGGTGACTGCTCTATTAGGATTTTCAAAAATTCCACTGTGATCCCTATTATGAACCCACTATCGTGGTTCATGATAACTATGTATTTATATGATATATTATAGCATTCTGGCATCTCATGTCAAAGTAAAAATACCTGTGGCAGTAGTACTAATTGTGTATTTGTACATCCACTATAACTATCAATTACTGTGTCAAAATTTTATTCTGTTTTCAGCTGTATGTTCTACTCTTTAAAAATGAAGTACAGCTGAAAAGTGCCACTACAATCAATCCACTTACTCTCAAATATATGTAAGAGCTGCAATACGTCCATTATAAGTGCGATATCTCAAATATAAATGGTGCGATACAAAATTATGGATACTTTATCCCATTATAAGTTCTGCAGAGGTTGCTAGTTATGAAACAGCGTGCAAAGGAAAGAGGGAAATCATTTTGTTAAATCTTGACATGCATACAGTTTGTGTGATTGAAATAGAACATAAAACAAGCCATGCAGCACAAGAAGCCATTGATGTTTGGACCTCAGCAAAATTAAAAAATAAAGGAATCAATTGCAATCCTGTAGTGTTTGGTAGAAAGATATCAGTCAGTTAGTCAGTTAGTCTGGTACACTAAACCACGATGTGCACAGTGCCCTTCCATATTAAGTTGCTTGCTGTTAATATCCTTGTATATAGGTACAGTATGTATGTAAGGTGCAACAGCAGTCTGTGTTCCACTATTGGGGCGGAATGTGTACTGCAAACCCTAAGGTTTTGCAGTACACATTCCTTAGCCATGTATGCACTGACTAGTGGATTGATGATTCTACATTGATTTTTAAAAGCACAAAGCGAGAAGTTTTACTGGGATATGCTAAAAAGCCATTGTAACAAGTGGCTATATCTAGCAAATATGTATAATATTGAGAGTTGACATGTAGCTATGAATTTTGTAATGCATTGTGGGTTTTGGTATGTACATTCACCCACAATGTCTGCGCACATATTATGTGAACATTCCCTGCAAAACCTCTAACGTGCATGTTATTTCCTACCAATACAACTGGAAGACGAAACACAAATAAAATCTGCACTATACATAATTCCTCCCATGTTCGATAATAAGCTGATCAGTCACCAGAGTAGTATATATTCATTGCTGGATATGCACAAGCAAGTGCAAGGAGAGTAATTCTGTTGTGTTAGTGTACTATAGCTATATTCCTGGACCAAGAATAATTAATGTTGGTCATTTCATTCTATGTGAATCACTACAGGATATTTGTATGCACTTATTAGTAACATGGGATTACGTTAGTTGACTAAAACACGTTGAGAACAATTTTTGATGTATACTGTCCAATGGTTTCATTGCACAGTGACAGAAACAAGGTAATGTTGACCTATAGCCAAATGTAGTCTTACATCCCATACAGTTTGTGTGGTAATAAACCATCTGGTCATTGTTGTACATTCTGTGACCACTGCCCATGCAAATGTTGGCAGACCCACTGTGCACTATATGATGACAAATATTCTTCACATTCTAAATGCAACAAACTATATAGTTAACAGTCTGTTTGTACGAAGTTTGAAAATGCTATGGGAATACTTGATTTCCCTACACAGAGCTCTCAAAAGTGCTGGCAAAGGAAGGTGTTTATGGTTTGTTAAATAGCTGTACTATCAACAATGACTAATACATTACCAAGCTGATCACAAAAGATGGCTGACAAGATTAGTACATTATTTTTTAGCACACAACAATACGGTAATATAATATTCCAAGTCAAAGGATCTGCAACTAGAAAAAAATCCTATACAAGATATCAAACGTTATATCTAGCAAGATACCAAACATGGCAATGATATCAAAAGCAAAATATTCAGAAAAGTTGGACCACAAGACGTTCAGTATTTGGAAATTCTTCAGAAGGTAAAATTTCACGCCTCAAATCTCTATAAACTGTACAAGAGTCACAAGGACACACACGATGCTGCATATATGGAAGTATGTATACAAGAAATATACAAGATTCACAGATCGGAATTTCAACATTTCAAAGCTGTGTGAAATTTCAAAGAAGTTGCAGACCATTCATTCCAGGTGTTCACAGAAGTATTATGCATGGCACTCTCATCTGACATGCAAAAACTAAGCAAAATATTAGATAGCTAATTCTCTTGTTCAGACATTATGGTTTAGGACAACCACTGTTGAGCTTGGTGATGTATTTCATGATAAACTGAGTCACCCAGGGAGGGGGGCAACTGGGGCAGGTCTCAGCTTGTTTGAGGTGTGTACTGTTGGGCCCGTATTGCTTCTGGGCAGTCCTGATGGCAAACTTTTATCTGCATTGAGGTAGCCACAATGATCAGGATGAAAATTCTTAAAAATTAATACTCTATGAATACTGTATAGCTATACCTGTAGTAAACTTCTTTGTGATGCATTTATCATTCCTAGTAGTAGTCTCTGCTCTGTATATAAGCTCTGTGCAAGCGACTTCCAAGTGGTTGCTACGCTGATAAGTAAAGCATACAGGACATCCAACTTGAGGACATCTGACACTCGGAGATACTGTACGACACGCTACATTATATATCGCACTATCCCTCGGCTTACGACGAAGTTAGATATATGGTCAGGAAACAGACGCAAAGATGTTTAAGCAGTCATCAAATTAGACCAGGTTAAACCATAGATAATACACGTAATAAAGGATTGGCAACGCGCCTATTAAACCTGTAGTGACGTCACGTACAATCCTCGTTACGGTACGTCATCCAGTTAACGCGCCCTCTCACCCGTTACTATAAACGCACTAGGCCGCTTCGTTCCTTGTGCCGTAGCAAAGTACTACTCAGTAAATACGTAAAGCTTAGTTCAAATGAACGTACAACTACTAAGGTGAGTATCTGATGTAATAAAATAGTGAAACACACTGTCATTTTTAACCCAACGCAAGATAAGGCCCACTGCTTCATGGCTTTTCTCAGTTTTGGAGTTTTAACAAGGAAACTAAAGTGCTTTTTTCCGAACAATGTATAAAGAATTAATTGTAACCGTTAATAGAGTGGAATGCTTTGTTTTGTGTAGGCGTACCACTTACCAAACTATGGTTTGAAGCTGTTTCGTTGTGCTGGGTTTTGGAGTTTTATCGTGGTACTATGTGGAGAAACATCAAGTTACTATTCAGCAAAAGAGAGCTCAATGTTATGGTGGTGGAACGCAAATATGTACGAGCTCAAATTCAGATGTGGCATTAACCATCAAAGTATATGAAAATGGGATATAAAAGGTGTAGTGGAACAGAGCATATTATCAACATGAAGGAGCTGTTGGTGGTAAAATATTGTACCATGACTTCAAGCTTAGACAGGGAATAATGAACGTTTTTGGAAATGTAGCAGCTCACAGCAAATACCATCCAGTGGATATCAAGTGACATCCTTGTGTTCGTCAGTGCTGGAAACTGATGTTGTGGACTAACGTCTAGCTAGACTCTACTATATTATAATAATTGATATAAACAATGGAAACACATCTGAACTCCTAGGGACCACCTGCAGTTCAGATACCTGATAAATGAAGTTTTGTACAAAATCTCTTAAACACATTTGTAAAACATGAAAAAAAATTATTTAACTTCTCTAATAGAACACTCGCTACTCTAATAAAGCATTCAATGAATTCAAATATTCAGATCAGATAAAAATCACAACCCTAGGAGTCACAAATGACATAGGACTCTCACACACAATCTCAGAAAGAAAATCTTAAAATTCTGAACTATATAAAATCAGTTATTTTTGCTTCTGTCTTGATTATAAGAACCATATGTGACAGACACATCCTTTGAGGTTTCCAGGATGGCTTAGAGTTAGCTAGATAATTGACTGATGGATGCTCCATTAATTGATTTGTGCAAAGCACACCTGCATCTCCATTGAGGTCCTGTCAGTTACTCATTTCGTGCAATAGTAGCAGTGAAATGATCCTAGTAAACACCTAGATAAAGATTTATATTATTGAAATTCTAATCAAATACTTGAAATCCCTAAAACATTACACAATTTAGGGATGTTGGTCGAGAGGTCTCTCACTCAGTGAAATATTGATCAAAGTTCAGAAATTTGTCAATTAATTTTTTCGAATACTTTCCACATACCTAAAACAACAGCCATTGCAAGATCTACCATGGTTTCTGGAGTAAATATGGCCCCTTGGTATGGTTTCCTACAAACAATTAGCCCCAGGTATAAAAGGAGATTTATTTTCTGAAATATCACCATTGAAACTTGCTACAATTTTGATAGCCAAATTTCAAGGATTTTCTGAGTGACCAACCCCTGGAATTCCCACACAATACAACACATACCATGGCCTAATGAAACAATACATCACATGTGAACAACATGACGAAAATAGAATGGAGTGTTGAACTCTTGTCCTCCACACACACACACACACACACACACACACACACACACACACACACACACACACACACACACACACACACACACACACACACACACACACACACACACACACACACACACACACACACACACACACACACACACACACACACACACGTATTTGTGTAAAACAATTCAGAAACCAGGTACATGTAAACAGCCTGCCTTTGGTCAGCTATGGGTGTGTGCTTGGTATAAAAATCACATTGTGCATTCCGGTGAAATGCTTTTCAAGGAATTGTTTCATGTAAGCATCAGTTAAAGTCAAATAATATGTAAATGGTGGCAAATAGTAAATATGACTCCTGTCAAATAATAAATAAGACTCCTGTCAAATAGTGGCAAATATTATAATGTATTTGTTTATTTTTTTTTGGCTTTACGGCATAGGTAGTAAATAAGGCTTCTGTCAAATGGTGCATAACCAGAAAATTCTGTCAAATTTATAATTCTCAAATTCAGAAACCATATGGATATCACATATTTAAATGTTGTACGAATTCTGTGTATACTGTAAAAAATGTAGTGTTGTCCTGCACACCAGAATGTCACAATATACACGCCAATATGCATATGCCAATTTCACTACTGGATATTTTGTCCATGAAAATCCAATCCAATGAAAAAACATGCTCAACCTGTGAGTTTTCATTGGGTGGCCCAATGAAATTTTATTTTCATAGCATGCATTTTAATTGGGCAACTTAATGAAAGTTACCAATGAACCTCAAAATGGAGGCAGACCACGATTGGAGTCCAGACACGAGATTACAGGGCTGTGCTGGCTCCTTAGTGGTTGATATGTAGCAAAATCAACAGAGAAAACGTCTGGCCAACATTATAAGGCTGTCCACCAGTAAACCACTGATTCTTGCCAAGCCAGGTCCTTCACAAGGCCTGAAACCGCCATTTGAGCACTCCACACCAGGGGCGGATCTAGGATTTATAAAAGGGGGGGGGGGGCTAAGTCAAGGTACTAATCTCTTGGGTAGAGGTGTGCAAAGCACACTAACTAGGGGGGTCTGGGGGCATGCCTCCCAAGGAAAATTTTGAAAAATTGATGCTAAAATACAGCAATTTGGAGCCATTTCCACATAAAATCCCTAATATTTTCTGCCTTTAGATATTTTATATACTGCCTTTAGATTATAGGTATGGCTCTCTGAAGCATTTTGCTAATGGAAAAGTTTGGGTAGGTACAGACAACCAAGAATAGGTGTATGTTAAAATAATAATGTTGAAAGTGGAAAATTTTGAAATTTGAACAATTTAAGATTGAATTTGAGAGCATTTTCAATGGTAATTGTGTACCTGAATTAAGTATTGCCATACATATATTAACTACACAAGTAGATGAATGAAGCCCTTTAAACAGACCAATGCACTTCATTGTATGTATAGGTGCAGGCAGATTTGGAAAAATTCCATAACAGAACCAACTACATGTTTCCAGTGAATGTTCTATTAGAGTAGTTAGCTGACTGCTCTATTAGAATATCTCGATCTTGTACACCTCCAATGCTGATCCGGGTCCTTGTTGCATAAACTTTAGCGTAAATCCACTGATAATACCTTGGAAAGATGTTTATAAGGTGGTTTTATGAGTATTTGTATTATTAGTGATCATATAATTATGCTAAGACAAAATTTCATTATAATACTCAGCATATTGATCAAGTAAAGCCTAAATATGAAGGGGGGGCTTCAGCCCCAAAGCGCCCCCCGCCCCCCTGGATCCGCCCCTGCACACCACCCAGAAAAGACGTCTGTTAAAACCAGCCTCGAGTAGTTTGAGTAGCACTGAGGGTCAAAACTACTAGTACGATAGTGTAGCTATCCACTGGTGGTGTTAGTTTGATTTTGCCTGATGTGCGATTTGGATCAGTTTTGTAAAATCTGGTCACATATGTGAATGGTGGCAAATAGTAAGCAGGGCCGCCCACAGGGGGGGGGGGGGGGGGCAACTGGGGCATTTTTCCCCGGGCCCCAGCCTGAAAGGCGCCCCAGGAGGCCCCACGAAGGGCCCCCTGAATACCTGTTTAAAAGATCGATATACTCTAATAGAGCAGTCAGATCTAAATACTCTAATAGAGCAGTCACAGTATTCTTCAGAGGAGCAGTGTAGTAGACAAGGAGATATGGTTGGTGATGGGTAGTTATTGTCATTGCCAGCAGGTTGTGACCTTTTTTTTTTTTTTTTTTTTTGGTCTTCGCCTTACAACTTGGGTCAAGGGCCCCACTTTAACTCTTTGCCCTGGGCCCCTTAATTTCTCTGGGCGGCCCTGATAGTAAGTACTCCTGTCAAATAGTAAATAAGACTCCTGTCAAATATTTTAATGTATTTGTTTATTTATTTGGCTTTATGGCATAGGTAGTAAATAAGGCTTCTGTCAAATGGTGCATAAGCAGAAAATTCTGTCAAATTTATAATTCTCAAATTCAGAAACCATATGGATATCACATATTTAAATGCTGTACGAATTCTGTGTATACTGTAAAAAAATGTAGTGTTGTCCTGCACACCGAAATGTCACAATATACACGCCAATATGCACAGGGGCGGATCCAGGGGGGGGGGGGGGGGGGGGGCTTTGGGGGCTGAAGCCCCCCCCTTCATATTTAGGCTTTACGTGATCAATATGCTGAGTATTATAATGAAATTTTGTTTTAGCATAATTATATGATCACTAATAATACAAATACTCATAAAACCACCTTATAAACATCTTTTCAAGGTATCATCAGTAGATTTATGCTAAAGTTTATGCATCAAGGACCCGGATCAACATTGGAGGTGTACAAGATCGAGATACTCTAATAGAGCAGTCAGCTAACTACTCTAATAGAACATTCACTGGAAACATGTAGTTGGTTCTGTTATGGAATTTTTCCAAATCTGCCTGCACTTATACATACAATGAAGTGCATTGGTCTGTTTAAAGGGCTTCATTCATGCATCTACTTGTGTAGTTAATATGTATGGCAATACTTAATTCAGGTACACAATTTTCATTGAAAATGCTCTCAGATTCAATCTTGTATTGTTCAAATTTCAAAATTTTCCACTTTCAACATTCTTATTCTAACATGAACCTATTCAGTGTTTTGCTATTGTGAAAGGGGTGCAGCATGTACTTGGTTGTCTGTACCTACCCAAACTTTTCCATTAGCAAAATGCTTCAGAGAGCCATACCTATAATCTAAAGGCAGTATATAAAATATCTACAGGTATGAATTTTATGTGGAAATGTCTCCAAATTGCAGTATTTTAGCATCTATTTTTCAAAATTTTCCTGGGGGGCATGCTCCCAGACCCCCCTAGTTCCAGCATGCTTTGCATGCTGGGAAGTGTGCTTTGCACACCTCTACCTAAGAGATTAGTACCTTGAGTTAGCCCCCCCCTTTTATAAATCCTAGATCCGCCCCTGATGCATATGCCAATTTCACTACTGGACATTTCGTCCATGAAAATCCAATCCAATGAAAAAACATGCTCAACCTGTGAGTTTTCATTGGGTGGCCCAATGTTTCATAGCATGCATTTTAATTGGGCAACTTAATGAAAGTTACCAATGAACCTCAAAATGGAGGCAGACCACGATTGGAGTCCAGACACGAGATTACAGGGCTGTGCTGGCTCCTTAGTGGTTGATATGTAGCAAAATCAACAGAGAAAACGTCTGGCCAACATTATAAGGCTGTCCACCAGTAAACCACTGATTCTTGCCAAGCCAGGTCCTTCACAAGGCCTGAAACCGCCATTTGAGCACTCCATACCACCCAGAAAAGACGTCTGTTAAAACCAGCCTCGAGTAGTTTGAGTAGCACTAAGGGTCAAAACTATACTAGTACGATAGTGTAGCTATCCACTGGTGGTGTTAGTTTGATTTTGCCTGATGTGCGATTTGGATCGGTTTTGTAAAATCTGGTCACATATGTAAATGGTGGCAAATAGTAAGTACGACTCCTGTCAAATAGTTAATAAGACTCCTGTCAAATAGTGGCAATATTTTAATGTATTTGTTTATTTATTTGGCTTTATGGCATAGGTAGTAAATAAGGCTTCTGTCAAAATAATGGTGCATAAGCAGAAAATTCTGTAGCACATATTTAAATGTTGTACGAATTCTGTGTATACTGTAAAAAATGTAGTGTTGTCCTGCACACCAAAATGTCAGAATATACACGCCAATATGCATATGCCAATTTCACTACTGGACATTTTGTTCATGAAAATCCAATCCAATGAAAATACATGCTCAACCTGTGAGTTTTCATTGGGTGGCCCAATTAAATTTTATTTTCATAGCATGCATTTTAATTGGGCAACTTAATGAAAGTTACGATAGAAAAGTCCACGAAAAGCAGTTTCACAGAGTTTTCAGTGGTTATTTTTCATTGGGTTTTCATTGAATTGTCCTATGAAAGTGCCATGAATATATAATATTTCATTGGGGTCACCCAATGAAAATTTTACTTTTCACAGGTTGAACATTTTTATCCATTAGATTTTTATGGACAAATTCTCCAGTAGTGTTTGGTGTGTATATTGTGACATTTTGGTGTGCAGGACACACTACATTTTTATGTATTTCTAATGTATCCATATATCCCTGAGGCCATGGTTAGAGGAAGCAAAAATTTAGGTTGCATTATCTAGGCTATATAGTTGGCACACTAAGAGAAGAGGGGCAGAATTGACAAAGTATAGGATTGTAGGAAGCATAAAACTACTGTATAGCCTTTAAACTACATTAATGGTTGTAGCCTTTAAATGAGTGCATGGTGTATAGCATAGGCGGCGGAAAGGGGGGGGCTAGGGGGCTAAAGCCCCTCCTTGGTCTGCTGAGGGGGGGCTTAGCCCCCCCTCAGAATGATATCACACCGAAATTATCTTTCTTGGAGTGGGGCTGAAAACCGTGATAAAGATCGAGATACTCTAATAGAGCAGTCACTCTAATAAAGTAGTCAGTGTGTAGCGAGCTATGAAAGGATTTTTATGTAGTTTATCAGCTAGAAATGGTAGCTGGTGAGGTGGAAAGCTCTTGTCAGTTGGTTACGACCTTTTTTTTTTTTTTTTTTTTGGTCTCACCTTACCAAACTATAGAAATAAGTCTGGGTCAGCCCAGCCCCCCCTCATATCAACTACTTCCTCCGCCGCTGGTGTATAGTACATATTATGTAGTTTTAATGATGTTTAAATTTTTCATATCATTTGTAGGAATTTGGTAGAAGTAGTTCAGTATTCTTGTAGCATTGTAAGTTAATACATATTCAATACAGCTGTATTCTGACATTTATCCAATAACTGCAGTAATATACAAGAATACAGGAGTACATGATTTCAACAGAGTATTGAATTGGAATACAGCCAGGAAATGCTAAGTATGCACCTTTAGTCTGCGTGTTCACAGAATATAAGGCTAGGTGAGCTTGACTGAACTTTTTTTACAAGCTACTGTACATCGATACTCTCTCTAGTGTTTGTATTAAGAGCATTTGACAATTATCATTCTCAATATTATGCCATGCTCTTGTTTGTTTACACTTATGAGATGCAAAATACTGAAATACTCATTGCTGCATATGTGTAATGTAATTGCTCCTTTGCATTGTTAACAACTCCATTTTAGTGTTCAATGCCTAATTAAGTGTAATGATGAAACCATGTTAAATAGGGCCGCCCAATGGCGCCCATGGGGGGGAAACTGGGTCATTTTTCCCCGACCCCTATCCTGAATGGAGCCCCAGGGGGCCCACCAAGGGCCTCTTGAATACCTGTTTAAAAGATTGATATACGGTAATAGAGCAGTCAGGATCTAGATACTCTAATAGAGCAGTCACAGTATTCTTTAGAGAGCAGTGTATCTAGCTATGCATGTAGTTATAAATAAGGAGATATGGTTGGTTAGGGGCAGCTATTGTCATTGTCAGCACGTAATGACCTTTCTTTCTTTTTTTTGGTCTTCGACTTACAGTTAGGCTGAAGTTGTAATTCAGAGTGGAACCCTCCTTGCCCCTGAGGCCCCTCTTTAACTCTTTGCCCTGGGTCCCCTAATTTCTCTGGGCAGCCCTGATGTTAAGCAATCACTACATGGATTTGGAATTGTGTGACATTGGTGTGATACTAAGAAAAATGTAGTCATCCGTGATGCATACTGAAAGCAAACAGGCAAATGAAGACAATATTGGGAATAAAGTGTGTCCCACTGCATGCTTAAAGAATTATGTTCAGAAAGCCAAACACATTGTGTGACATCCAAAGTTGCAATTAACAGAGTACTCCTTGGTGATGTCATATAATCAAGCCAAACATGTCTCATAAGTTTTGTTTAATGCCTTTTCCTGTTATGTATCTGTTATTGCAAAACAAGTGATAAGTACATAGGATGTAGTAGTCCACAGTATGGACCCAATTAAACTATGTCATCTCCCTCATATCATACACCATGCATGCATGGAGAATGTACAGTACATTATAAACAACACAATACCTACATATAGCTACTAAATAATCCTTAATGGCTCTAAAATGGTTATAGTTATTGGTGAATGACTATCTTCTAATATTACATAGAATTGTTAGGAAACCTATAGCCTTTGTGCATAATTTTAAAATTTTCATTCACAAAAGTGCCTATTAAGTTCCCTTAGCAACTACTATACAAGCTGACTCTAGATCCCAAGCACTGTTAAACTGATCACAACTAGTCAAGAGTTATTGTATTATGTAACATATTTGGGTAAAAGGCATGATATTATTATTATAGCCTCCATTTTATCCATCACAGTAGCTTGGGATCTTGCAGGGGCATCGGAGTAAAAGAGAAAGTGGTAAGGCTCAGTCACCTCAGTAGGTGAAACACACTGATTGCTGCCAACAGCATGTGCAGCTACTCTGGGGAAGTCTGGGGAATACCCCCAGGAAAATTTTGAGATGCTATCTGGAGGCAACTTTGGACTTTAATACAGTAGTTCATATCTAGCTCATATCAAGATCTATCTGCAATATATTATAGAGATAAAACATGAGTAGACACCAAAAATCACCTCTGTATATACTGTTCAAATTAAACCTTACCATTGAGTTTATTAATGAATGTTTACAACATAGCTACAAAGAGACACCAAGCCAAGCTGCCTATATTATAGAACAAAAATTGTTTTTGAGGTGCCTAATACAGACAGAGTTGATCTCAGTTGATGTGAAGCTGTTTTGAGTGAAAAAACAGGTAAGACCAGTGGTTTTTTTTATCAATTGTTGCTATAAAACAAATTCTAAGAACTCCATGTTTTCGTTTTGGCTTTACCATTTTTTTATTTCAGTCAAAAAGTGGTGAACTCTGGCCACCTACTCTGACACCCTTGTCTTGAATCAGTTTCTAGTGGTAGTAGTTGCTAAGAGATTGAAACGTAATCCCTAGACTTCAGTCTTTATGTCAAGACTGAAGTAGAGATTAAATTTTGCACAAGTATAGTTACAGGTGTAGGCAACCTCCCTTATTTACTGCTTTTTATTTCTATGGTCCCTACTCAAATCTAACTTTTAAATAGATATTATAGCATGTATCATTTATGTAACTGAAATTTTATACATGGTTGATTGATTCCCTATGCTTAGCAAGGGGTATTTACTGGGAACCTGAAGTAGTACAACTTCTTTAAACACTATATATATATATATATATATGCAGACATGTACACAGCCAGATTTCAGCTAGCTATGGGGTGAATATTTGGTATATGAAAATCACATCTACATACATATTGTGCATTGAATGCTTTTCAAGGAATTGCTTCATGTAGGCATGAATAATAAACTCTAAATAGTGGCAAATAGTAAATAAGATTCCTGTCAAATGGTGCATAAGGTCACTTATGTAAATGTTATGTTCAGACCTCTCTCCTACATTGCTTGCTTCATTGTCTATTTTCATCAATAAAATTATTTCAAAACTATATTACAATTCTATACAAAAATTACTATTTTTCAATGAATAATTAATAATTAGCCACCTACCCACATTAGTCACAGGGTAGTTTGTTGATCTAAAGCATAAAAAGTGTTAGAGCCGATAAGGATCATATTTAGTAGTTACTCTTTGTAATATGTAGGTCCTATATACTGTGCTGTTTATATGTACTGTACATTCTCCATGCATGCATGGTGTATGATACGTAATTATAATACATTTATGTATAGTGAAGAAAATACATACAGGCAAAGTTCAAGAAGCATTATTTGTGCAGCACCTAGCTATAACGATAAAACAATTTAACATTTAGTGTTATATACATATAACCTTAGAAATAAGCTTCAGATGATACACAGTAGTACCATGAGGTGTATCACCATCTGCTACAAGCACTGAAGTAGCAGCATGATAATCACAGACCATTCTTACATCAAAAGAACGGCCTCCTTCACCTCCAGTGTAATAAAATGTAAATTGTTGTGAAGTGGAATTATAAACTATTTCTGGACCAGTATTGCCAATGTTATAGTAAGTATCGGCAAATGGATCATACTGGCAAGCAGCTACTCCATCACATTTTCCTGAGGTATTCTGTAGTTTTAAGCCACTACAAGGATTGTAGAGATAGGTATAGCCTTCATTGTCTTGGGCAGTGAGTGGTTTAGATGGGTTGTCTAATTCATGAAGGTTGATTCTCCAAATGTCTACAGTACTTTTACAGGTACATGAGTCAGTTTGGATACACATTTTTGGTCTTGGAGCTTTGCAACCATTAGGACAGGCACACACACTGTAAAGATTGAATATGTTTTCATCACCAACTGCTCTAAAGAATGGCTTATTTCTCTGGTTATGATCACACATGAGATTGACAACTGATGTAACATTACCTGTTACGTATTGTATACTAAGCTGATTGTTATTCTGTTACAAATTTTGTAGAGTTTGCCATACCTAAACCTACAAGAGAATCTCCTTGTTCTTCACACAATGAGTTACCCTTACAGTCAGGTTTTGTGATGGGTGAACAGGATTGTATAGAAAGGTGTTTGTTGGACTTGCCTCATCTCTAAACGGATTTGTTCCATTATCAAGGGAATGTAGGTTAATTGCACCAGTTCTATCTGACATTTTGCAACTACACAAATCCTTAATTTTACATTCAGTTGGTGAAGATGTACATTTTCCAGGACAAGCACATCGAGTGTAGAGCTTAAACATGTAATGACGTTCAGTAAGTTCATGATCATATTCAAAACTTCCTTTCACTTCATTTTCATCACAAATCAACTCCACTTCTGATGTTCTGTTGTAGCCATATATGTCATCATGTGCTGAATTGTAAACAGCAAAGACAGAAGAATTTCGATACACAAACTTAACGGTGAAAAGATTTCCTAAGTCATATGGTCCTTCTCCATCACCGGTTTGACATAAACTAGTATTTGGACAACTATTAGTGGAGAAAATCATGCATGGATTGTAAGAGTAGTTATATGTGACTGGATCTACGAAAACCGTTCTTATCGCCCAAGACAGGAAGTTTCATTTTTTCACACAAACACAAAGCTTAATGAATGCACCATCAAGTTTCACTGCCACAGTCGACCAGAGTAAAGTGGTCTGCTTTTGCTGGCTGCTTTTCTAGAGCACAGTGGCGAGCCGTACGAGTGGTCTGGGGTCTTGATGGAGCCCTGGCCAACCAGTAGGTGGCTGTGTGTGGCTGTACAGCTCTGTGGTGTTGGACAATGACCTGTGCTGTAAATTTCCTTTCATTTTAGCCAGTTCTGAGCCCTGAATGGCCTATAACTTGGCCTAATTCATCCCAGCACGTCTCTTTTAAAATTTTGAGCACGTCTCTTTTCAATTTTTGAACACCATCTTGCCCGCCTTCCAGGCCCTCGCCTCCCACCCTTCTGGAGCTCGCCTGATACAGACAACCTCGGTTTAAAAACTATCTAAAATGGCGGGAAACTTAGCTGTTGACTACTTCTTCAGTGGATGATCAGGAAGGTAAGAAATTGTTGTGAAACGTGTGAAAATTTGGTATGCGTAGCTACCACCATTGGCCAGCTACAACACACAGAATATTTAAAACCGACGTTTCTCGATACTTTTAAATGGGCGATAAGACCGGTTTTCCCAGAGACAGTCACATATGTCATGTTAGTTTGTTCAGATTTTGCTCGAATGGTAAAAGTTGGCTCGTGTTCACCACTAACCAGGCTATGTAAATCAATCACTCCAGTTTGTTCCACTCCTGTTAGGTGACATGAACACTCATCAATTTTGACACATGTTTGTGCATCAGAATAGGCTGTGACCATCAGCAATATGAGCCAAGCAGTTATTCCCATTTTTATTTCTATCAGAGCACTGCTGTATGATAAAAAAAAACCTGCAAGTTAACATCCAATATGAGTACCTTTTACTAAATGATACATGTATAGTAGATTATGAGTTGCACCATCTGTAAATGTGACCGCTTTTGGAAAATCTCCCATATGGGCGCATTTGACCTTTACGGTTTTTAATGACCAAATAACAAGCTTTATAGTGACCAAATAACAAGCTTTATAGTGCAAACCTACTTGTTAATGATTGTAAGCCATTCTCAATACCTTGAATTACTAGAAAATTCTAGAAATATTTTTATAACTCTGCTCTGCTCATAATAGTAACCCACTAAACATGAAAATTCTAATTATTTCATGCACGCTCATATGGGGGATTTTCCAAAATTCGGTCACAAATATTCTTAACTGCCAAAGTAGACACAGTGCAAATCTATATTGGAAAGCTTTATAAAACTGAACACCTGTATGATATTTTATTGTGCAATGCGATGCATACTAATAATCAATCTACAAGTATATGCCATCTATAAAAAGGCTGGTATAAACAGTGGACCTGGGGACTAAAGACCCTACTTTTCTTGTAATTATATAATACTCCATAATTTTTATGCATTTTTAACATAATTATTTACACAAAACAATTTCAGTAAACCACCTGTCTTTGCATGGTGCCATATGTGATTTGTGTATCAACTAGAAATTATAAGTGCCTACTAGGTCTGAGTCAAATATGCTCAAAATTTTGCCCAAAATGCTTTCAGGAATTTCCCAAAATTTTCACCCATTATGCTCTTTCAGTGTTCCTATTATGCTTGCATTATGATCCTAAGTTAGCAATGTTTGTTACAATTATCTTGGAACATTTTAATCAGTGAATTCTCTATTAGACTATAAAGTGACTGTTCTATTAGAGAGTATCAATCTAAGTAACTACGTATGATGCTCTATTGCAGTTTGCAGTTTCCACTGATTGCTCTATCAGGGAGTATCAATCTATTTTCATGGAATTAAGCTCCATAGTTTGAAATATCCACCTAATATGCTAGCATTATGCTGGCATAGTATTCCAACCTATTACGCTTTTTATTATGCTGGCATATTTGACACAGGCCCTACTCTGAAAAACAGCTTGAATTGCTTAGTATAAACTACCTAGGCCACACATTCTTCACACCACCAGCCATGTGGGGTCTTCATTGCCTCATGTACCACCAGATTTGAAGCACATATAGTCCTCATGTTGAGTCACTTGTGTAACCTGCTCACCTGCATGGTTGCTTTACTGAATTCGAAGCTAGCTACTAGCTTCCCAGAATTGCACAGCTTCAGAACTCAGTGGCCAGCTCAGGCTACATACATAACACACTAGTGTGCTCAAAAATATGCTCATCATGCAGTGTGCATGCTGGATCAGCTGTGGCAAGTCCAGACCTTTTTTCAGCCATGATCACAATCAGTGTAGGGATTATGTGAGGCATAATGATAAACATGGATGGTGTGGTCATGCAAGACTGACTTGCAGAGGTACCTACAGTAGTGTAATGAATGTGACGTATCGCTATAAACATTGCAAAGTGTATGAATTTCAAGAAACATTGTGTCCTCATGGTCACCGGTCATCTATTTATCTCACGGTCCCCAGTCATCTGTTTATATACACATATAGCCATGAATATTTGTTACCATGAAATGCTTATGATGGTTTTACCCATGAATTTTAACTTTTCTGAGCACTGCACACATGAAATCAGGCTCTACATTACTATGATAACACAGGGGAGTACTGAGGAGGGTTTCCAGGTTTTTCAGGAAACCCCTTTGGATTTTTGAAACATTAAGAAATTGAAACTTCAGGTTTCCAGAATCTGGAATCTATCGTGGAACAGGACACATTTTAAACTTTTAAGTTAAATAATAGTTTCGCACATGGTAGCAACACTTATAGCACTGTTCTGAATTATAAGTTGGTGAAAAGATTGAGATGCTCTAATAAAACAGTCAGACAATACAAACTACTCTAATATAACAGTTACTTAGCTGTATAGTGGAAACCCCTTTTCAAAATTCCTGTATACGCTCATGTAATACCATGTTATTATACATAAGCACTTCATGGTCTATGAAACAATCCATGGTAAATTTACCACGAAATGGCTTTCATGGTAAATTTCATTGGGGGAATTTACCTTTGTATGGCAAAGTCATAGGCATTTCATGGCATACTTCTTTGGTAGTGATATAGCCATCCATTTAACATACCTGAACAAATTTCACTAAGCATGCTTTAAGTGAGGATGATGATCAACCAAATAACAAGCCTTAGGTCAGCATATAAGGCCATTCCAAGAAAATTCATTGTTTCCCATTTCCTACCTGCATGCAGATTCTCTTCCCGCATGGTCATTCATTAATACTGTCAACTGAACATTATGTTCATTATTTATCCTGTGATTGCATACAGCAGTAACTAGTTTAGCATTCGAAAGCTCATTTAGCTATATATTTAGTGCCGGGAAATGTCTATACTGTACGTATCTTGTTGTATGTACAAATAATAAATAAATATCTATAATGAATAATGAACCGCCTGCCCGCATGCATTTTTGAGGTCAATGAAATGGGAAACAAGGAGTGGCCTAAGTTGAACAAGAGTTTATAATATTTGTATGGGGGGTGTCTAACTTGTACAAACACCCTGTGTAAAGTGTAAAGTTCACCAAAGTTCAGCTTTCATCAAATCAACACCTTCACTGGGGACAGAAAACTGTTGATTGGTGTTGATTAAGGCAAAGCCTTTGTTCTGAAATAAGGCTGAGCTGTTACTTTACACAGGGTGTTTGGTGAATGCATTCAAGTTAGACACTCTTCACCATACAAATGTGACTAGATTTGCAAAAGGTACCTTTTCCACACATTTTACATACCAGCAAACAAAATGAAGTAACACTTGACTACGTATACAGATCAAGTTGCTCTTGGTCTTAAATTGTAGCCAGATATTGTAGCTATTACTCATGAAAAATTTCAGTCAATTATATTTCACGATCAAAAAGTTATGAAGATTCAAAATTCAAAAAAATGGGTCAAAATTTGTGTGTGAAAGAGGTACTTTTTCGCAAATCCAGTCACAAATATTATGAACTCTTGGTTGAAACAATCATCTTCTCAGTACTTAAGTAGTATCCATTAATTTTATGGCTGTCAACTACACCTATAAAACATGGCTAATTAAACACAATTGATCGACAGTCAGACTGACAGTGTATTCATGCTTATCTGATGCTATGTACTCTCATTGCATATAGCTTTTTGCAACGTTGAATTATCTCTCAATACAATTACAGGCCACATTTTTACAAAATTAATATCTGAATTCTGAAAGTGTTTAATCAACAAGTGGTCTCAGTACTTTCAACCACAATATTGCACAACTTTGCATCATGTGACTAACTGGCGCTGAGGCACGACAAGGCTAATTAGTAATAGTAAATCTGGATATTTCAACATAGCTAGTCAGTGGCGTAGCCAGGAAAAAAATTTTACTGAGGCAAAGTTTATACATTGAAATAATTTTTTAATTTTTTTGTTTGTTTTGTTTTTATTCATTTATTTTTTTCTGAGCATTTTCTACATGTCATAAGTAATGCTCCAGCTTACAGTATACCATCTGTGAATGCTAACCCACTAGGGACCTGTGAGAAGACTGTGAATACAGGGAGTTATAAACACGTAACTAAAACATTGAAGAACCATGCTTCAATTATTAGACTAGTTTAATTGCACTCATCACAAAAACTGAATTACTCCAGAGATATTTTGAGTGATCAGACCATCATGGACTACAAGTCTCATGGACTGCAAGTCATAGTCATGCACACTACTTTTTTCAGTATTGATCTGATGTGATGTTTAAGTCAGAGATTATCTCTTTGATGTGATGCTCAGCTGCATGTGCTATCATGTCAAGCTAGGGATGCTCTCCAAAATTTTGAAAATATGTGCTCTGAAATGGCATGCAGAGGCTATTTTTTTATTGTAACTGCTAATGCATGATATGCATGATCAATTGATTAACATAAATGTAAATGATTTAGACCAAGTAGTGTAATGAGAACAGTGGCTATAATCTGCATACTGAATGTTCTATTAGAGTATATTACAATGACTGCTCTATTAGACTATCTTGATCTTTTTACAAATTTAAGTAGCTGAAAAGTGAACGCCAGACTGTGTCACCATGGGTTCTGGTCCTGCTTAACACTACAGCAATAGATACTATTGTGTGCGGTACAGTAATGCTGTCTAGTAACGTTTGAGTATAAAATTTGGGATGAACAATCTGTACTCTTGTTAATAATTGCAGAGTTATCTTTTTGTATTACAGACAAGCCATTTACAAACACAGGGCCTTTATATGGGCTACCTATTATTATTGGAGGCATCTGTAGAAGAGGGGTGGCTTGTCTCCATGTTTGTAGTGCAGTTATTGGGTTGTACAGTGATAATCTGACCCTTACAAATGATCAGGTTTGTCTCACCAGCATTTCTGCATCTGTGCAATTCTGATCTGAGTGACTTTTGGTGAAGCCTTTCCTGGTAAGAGAGGTCTGGTGTAATATAGACTTTGTGAAACTTTTCATTTTTAGCTTTATGAAGGAGTTTTGCCCTGGATAGGATTTGCTTCTTGGTATTTAGATTTTTAACTTCAACTTTCAAAAGATGCTCACCCGATTCATTTGCATGACCTATACGAACAGTGCTTGTAACTTCAAGGCCCTCAACACTAAGTTCCTCTGCTACGGAGAGAATAAACATTTTGTCTTGCTCGTGCTTTGCAGTGGGGTCAGTATCTTCTGGTACAGGGATTTTGTGAAAGATTAGGTTCATCTTCCGGCGCTCATGATTGTATTCATCTACTAGTCTTAAGGCCATTTGTCCCAGAGATTCAGATCGAGTTTCCAGAGTATTACAATTTGATGGCACTTTTCTTCCCTCCCAGTTGGAAGTTAAATCGCTGATGTTGCTTGTTAATTTTGCAAGTTGGTTTTCCATGGTCTGAAGCCTACACTCTACATTATCTTTGGGATGCATTGATTCTGACTGTGAAATCTTGTATATTTGCCTCACAGGTCTTGCAAAACCAATGTAATGACTTAAATTGTTTTATGGCTTTTAACATGTTTGGAGATATCGACTGACAATCACAACATAACCACAACTTACATTTCTCACACTGTACCTGTCAGAATCTGCCTTACAGTTTCGACATTCGTTTTCGGAGGCCTGATCAGCAATCTCTTCAGGAGTGCCGTCATCATCTTTTGTAACTTTGAGCAATTGTTATAAGATGATGGTCCGCCCCATTGTTGAATATGCATCCTCTGTCTGGGCCCCCCACACCCATACCAACATAAACCAACTTGAGTCCATCCAAAGGAGAGCAGCTAGATTTTGCTACAATGATTTTTGTGGATTTAGTAGTGTAACAAGAATGATGTCATCATTAAATTTACCTACCCTCGAAGAAAGAAGAAACACGTCTAAGATAACATGTATAAGATAATTAATGGCAATCTAAGTATACCCACAAATGATTTTATACCTAATCATCGTCCATCAAGGCCAGCTTGACACTGATTGATTCTTATAAATTTTCCTTTTTCCCTTCTACAATCAGACTCTGGAACACACCCCCCCTTTGTAATTCACTCCCTTACCTTAGATGAGTTTTGTACTGAACATTCATTATGATCACACCTGAGCACAACAATTTTTTTGATTTCTGCACAGTAACAAATATAATAATAATAACTTTTTTCGTGGCATCGTATGGCCCGGATCGTTTCTTCTTTCCATTACGATACTTCGTCATCCTGAGTTCTAATTAATGCCTGTAAGTAGAAGAGAAACAGCGGAAACAAACACGAAGTTGGCTCACCTCTTCAGGTACCGTTCTATGTATTTGAATAGCGATAATACAAAACCATGGTACAAGGTTTGCAGCTTAGATATGGGATGCCAAAACTCAGGCCCGCTCAGCCTGTTCACTGCATGCACTGGAGTTGAGCATTTTTTTTTTACTGAGGTAGCTGCCTCAATGGTAGCTACGCCACTGACAGTTATGCAGAATCATACAACATGAAAACTATACATATAGCTACTGTATTATACTATGCGATTGATTGCAAAACTCACTTTGAATTGGTTTATACGCCCCTCAAAATGCCTCTGATGGTGATAGGGTTTCCAACGACTATAATTTTAGAATTTTCTATGGCTGTACACATATATCAACTTATAATTCACGGTACTGACCTATTAACTTTACTTGCCAGGTAATATAGTCTCAGTTCAGTAGTACAACGATATTCCTTACCCATATTCTTTATCGATACTTGTATACATGTAATTGCATAATTAATTAGCAGAATCCAATGTAAAATGGAAGACTGACCAGTTTTTGTCAGCAGTGCAGTGACACAAGTATATATATCAACCGAACAGCGTATATAATGATTCACTTATCAAATTAATAGCTACAGCATAGCCATATTTCAAACATTTGCATTTGTGGAAAAGGCAACAAAAATACATGTATGCAATGCATAATAGCCAGAAATTAGTTAGAAGATACTGGCCGCACTAAATTTTCACAAATAAACTTGCTTACTACGTGCATACTTAGAGATATGTTTGAGAGGGAATAAAGTAACATCTTTATGCATAGCTATCACCATCTACTGCAAGTATTGTAGTAGCAGCACAGTGATCACATATCATCCTGACATCAAAAGAACGTCCACCTTCATCACCAGTGTAATGAAACGCAAATGATTTTGAGGTAGTGTTGAAATCTATTATTGTATTGTGCACTGTGCAGGAATCATGTATGATTATAATGCACAGGTGTAATTATAAAAGTGTCCAAATCTTTACAAAACTCAGTATATGTGGGAGCATTAGCAATGTTCTGGGGTAGATTATTCCATAGTTTAATCAGTGAAGGGAAGAAGAAAAATTTAAAACTGTCCAATCTAGCATTTAGTTGATTAAAATAGCCACTACGTAAAAAGGAGGGAATGGGAGTTAAACAATCATCTGGAATATCAGCTAAACAATGAATGATTTTATACAGCATTTGTAATTTTAATTTTTTCCTTCTGCTCTGCAGGGTGGGTAGATCGAGATCAGTTAACATTGTGGAAACACTGGAGAATCTAGAAAAGTCTTTATAGCGCATTCTTGTGGCAGATCTCTGTGCAGCTTCTAATTGATTAATGTTAACACGTGTGTGGGTCCCAGACTGAGGAAGCATACTCCATAATAGGGCGAACCATTGCTTTATAAATATTACATTTAACTGTGGGAGGGCATTGATAAAGATTACGATGTAAGAATGCATTAATTCTGGTGGCTTTACTAGCAACTTGTTTCGTGTGTTCGTTCCAGTTAAGGTGTTGATCAATAACTACACCTAGATATTTAGCATGAGTGACTTCTCGGATTGTAGAGTTGTCAATGTGGTAAGTAAATGGTATGATGTTTATCTTGTTTGTTATTCGTAGGAATTCACATTTAATTGGATTAAAGGTCATAAGCCACTTGCGTGCCCACTGTGTTAAGGAGTCAAGATCACATTGTAATTGATGGCAGTCCTCCATGGAGTAGATATTTGAGTAAAGTATAACATCATCAGCATAAAGTCGAACTTTACTTGAGACATGTAAAAGAAGATCATTGATGTAAATCAAAAATAATAATGGAGCCAGAACAGTTCCTTGTGGTACACCAGATAGCACGTTACATGAGTTACTTTGTTTATTATCTAACATTACTTGTTGTGATCTATCAGAAAGGAAATTCTTAATCCAAGATAAAAGAGGTCCATTAATACCATAAAATTGTAACTTGTGGAAGAGATGGGAGTGGGGGACCTTGTCAAAGGATTTACAGAAGTCAAGCAGCAACACATCACATTGCCCTCGTTGGTTTAAGCATTGTGCAAAACCATGTACTGTTGTAATTAGTTGCGTCTCACAACTCCTATGCTGCTGGAAGCCATGTTGTTCATCTCTTAAAACTTGATGATGATTCAAGTTTTCAAACATGCTAGAGTAGATAACGTGTTCCATGATTTTTGAACATATACATGTTAGTGATACAGGACGGTAGTTGGCAGGGTCCTTCTTACTGCCTTTCTTATATACTGGAACTATCAGAGCAGATTTCCATATGTCAGGTATGGCGGTTCAGTGACGCTTGAAAAATTATAGAAAGGGCAGGGGAAATTTCATTTGCTACCTCTTTGAGAAAGTAAGATGGAAGATTGTCTGGGCCTGCAGCTTTGTGGGGCTTTAAGTTGTGAAGCAATTGAGATACCCCATCAGAGTGTATGTGAATCGGTGGAATTTCAGGGAGAGGGTTACCTTCTAATACTGGTACATTAGTAGTGTCTTCTTGTGTAAAAACCGATGAGAAATATTCAGCTAGAACATTTGCTTTAGACAAAGAGTCGGTGTAAGTTGTTCCTTGGTGTTTGAGTGTTCTAATACCAGTGCAATCTTGTTTTCTATTTTTAATAAAAGACCAAAGTTTCTTTGTAACATTATTATTTTCATCAATAAAACTTGATACATAATTGTTAAATGCTGAACGACATTCCCATTGAGAAAGTCTTTTGAGGTCTTGATAAGTAGCCCAGTCACTTGGATTGTTGGTTAAACGAGCACGTTTGTATGCTCGTTGCTTCTTGCGAGTTAGTTGTTTGATTTGTCTGGTTATCCAAGGTTGCTTTTGTTTGGTTGTGCTCCACTTAGTTGGTATCAGATTTAAACATTGTGTACAGATATCAGAGAACTTATTCCATATGATGTTAATTGGAGTAGTGGGTGGGTAAGTGATGACAAAATCTTCGTAAAGTGACTGAATGGATTGTCTAATATGATTGAAATCAGCTTTGGACCATAAGTAAATACGTCTTAATTGGACTATTATTGCCTATGTTGTAGCTAGTATGCAATCACATTTCCTGATAAGTTTTCCAGTTTTATTTCAATACAAGGGTTGCAGTAGTAGAAGTAGCCATCATTGTCTTCTCCAGTTAGTGGTGTGTGTGCATTGCCTAGATCATGAAGATTGACCATTACTAGTGCTCTTACAAGTACATGGTCAGTTTGGTCATATGTTCTATTTGATGGTGGAACACCACAACTATTAGGACAAGCACACAAACACTGTAGAGATCATACGCATTTCCTTCATCAACTACAACTGGACACCAACTGAAGATGCCAGGTACTTCACTTGCTTTATGTGTAAAAAGCTGTACAATCAATTATGCTTCCCCCTAATGAGGATCTCCATGCAGTAACTGTGTAAGAGTATAATCAGGTATACAGCTGGAAGCAACTGCACAACTGTCTTTCACTTAGAGTGTATATGGAAAGCAATCTGTACACTCAAATAGTCAGACACTGGATTCACAAGAGACTCAATAGAATCCTGGGTAGTGACTGCACTCAGCAGATAGGCCAGGATCTAATATAGTGATGCTGTATGCATTACTTGGGGCCAATAATACTAAAAAGGAATCTAACAGTTCTATCAATTCAAGACCCACAGCTACCTGTGTGAACCATTGGCTAATGGTCGGCTAAGCTTCAGTATCCTTCTGGGGACATATTCTCTTCGGAGATCAAGATGAAGTGTCTGTTACAGTTTACCATGTCAAGCAGTCAGAAGATGAGACCTGAGATGACATGTGACCGAGGGTGTCACATGTCATTTGGTAAGTCAAGGGTCTGAAACTGCCACAATCTTATACAGCCTACTTTACAACCTCATTCATATTTAAAATCTTGAAGTGTTTTCTAGTTGTAAATTACCAAATGCGTGCTATCCATAATTTTCATCCACTAAATCATGCTGCCTCCCTTCCAGAGGGGAGGGTACGCCTGTTACCAGTCTTCATTGTAAATACATGCAAAATGAGATGCAAAGCCACATGTACTACCGTAATTTACTTTATTTTTATGCAAAAAAAAATTGTGATAAAAATTTTCATGTAAAAATATTTTTGGATGGTTTACGTGAATGACTGCTCTATTAAAGTAGTTCAATCTTGTGTAAAAAATTTTGTGTAAGAAATTTTCGTACAAGCTTTGCATATATACGAAAATTGGTATAATGCATGTAGGCATGTGCTGTCTGTCTTTATGATAGTATACAATGATGTTATCAGGTATACACCCTCTGGAATTAATTTTGAGTAATTCAGTGAATCATAATTAAATATCCTAATATTTAATAATACATTTACATTCTTACGATCTTTGTTAAGTCTTCCAGATTGTGCATTCTTGAAGACTACAGAGTTTGGGACCCTTGGGTTAGGCCACATTAACTTAACTATTAGCTTCTCATCACTGCCCGCATTGCCATTTTTCTTACTGCATCAAGGATTTTTGTACCACTGGTGGCTGAATGCAGCCATTCAGCACCTTTCAAAGTTGATAACTATAGCTATATAGAACATTCTTAAATAAACTATCATTTTAGCTTTCAATCTAGTTAATAAAAATTTGCCCTCTTACACAGTTATTTTGAGTATTGGAGGATGAGGAGCTTCTCCACAAGTGATCAAGTTCTGAAATGATTTACCCCAATACCTGATAGATTCACCAGACTTACCAACCTTCAGAGAGAAACTACATTAATTATACTTACTTAGTATTTTACATCTGTATATATACACAATGTAATGTGCGACAATACTTATATCTGAATCTGCACATTTACAGAAGTAAATAAACTAATAATTGACCGTAAGCAAGAGTTCATATATTATGAACTCTTACCATAAGTACAATGAAACCTCATTAATAGGGCCAGCTCTGGGACCAAAAATTTTGGCCTTATTAATGAGGTCATTAAGTACTGCTTAGCTATGTTTGGGACCTACTAGAGGTGGCTACAATAGTGAGGTGGTCTTATTAAAGAGGTGGTCGCTAGGTGAGGTTTCTCTGTATGACCTTCACATGTTTCTGTGAGGGTCCAGTCCACTCACACTTGTGGTAGTGCATATTATTCCACAATAATATTATGTACTGTAAAATTACATTCTGTGGCCAATTAAGAAAGTCATGTGACATCTAATGTTTATGGATTTTGCTCCCTTCTTCCTTGCAAGAAGTACTAATTCAAGTACTGCTGCTGAAGCAAACTTTTTTAAAAGAGCTTTTAACATTAGAATTTGCCAACAAACTTAGGAGTGGTTTCTTAATAAACCATGCAGGCTCTCCCTGTAGTCTATATACCATATCGATGACTCACTGACTACACCAGTGCTGTAAAAATTGAACTGTCCGCAGTGTGCTAAATGCTCAAATTTTTAGTGTCTGTGGAACATCTGAATACGTAGGACATCCTTAGTGCCCATAGTACACTAATACTTTTAGACAGTGTCCACTGTATACTGACCTTTTTGACACCAGTTACTGATAGTGTCCAGGATACACCTCTTTTGGACACCAAATAATATAATGGTGTCCACTGTCCTCTCAACCTACTATTCAGACACCAGTGATTGAGTGTCCAGAGTACACCCACAGTCAGACATTAAATAATAATGAAGTCCAGAGTATACCAATCATTTACACACAGTAATTAAGGCACCAAAATGACTTTGGAATCTCTCTTGAATACTCTTCGCAATACAAGAACCACCATAAGAAGGACAAATATTTTGGTTCCAACAAATCTGGCTCCATATATATAGGCATATATACGTTTTAGTTTTAAAAGAAAACCTTTTCTTCACAACAAAACAAGCTGAATCCCAAGTATCCATAATAGAAAGACTTCACTGTAATGGGTCCTGACCTCTGTATACTACTGCTGCACTAATAATAATATGATGTCCATTACTAAAAAATAAACATAAGTATATGCACACGGTGTTCATCAAATTATGTCATGAAATTCTCCATGGAGCATTGTAATCTATATATGTATAGCATGTAGTATGTCAGTGACATACGTAGTATGAGAATGTACAGATACAATAAGGTACTCAAATAGAATAATTGCTGACTCTTATAAAATTCTTAACACGTACAACATGCATTTTGGCAATATGTATACTAATACTCCTTAAATTGACAAGTGGCACACAAAACAAAAAAGTCAATTATACATATATACAATATTCATAAGAAGATGAGGAAATTCAAACAAATTCTGTATATCTTTGCACAGCAAAACAGAGATTAGGCTGCATAAATTTTATTCACGTAAAGGTATTCTGCAACCTTAGAAAGCAAAAAAGGCTAAGATACTTATTTTTGTACATAATTGACAACCCAGAAGCATTTAAGTTGTCTGGTCATGTACATATAATAAACCTCATCAATCAGCTGGCCCATATAGTTTGATAACTATTTGTGGACATGCATGTATGGGCGATCATTGGATATTTTAATGTTGCATTAAACTATGGTCATTATTTGCTTAAATTACATTTATTGGCTTAGCTGAATTTCAAGATTGTTTAATCTCATATAGGGTTATTTAAGTTGTGGATGTTTTGAGGTAGCTCTTTCAAGGAAGACTCAAGTCCCCTGTATGTGTAGTAAAGACAGAAACACGTCACACAGCAGCAGAGCTACATATCTGTGCCATCTCATTCGTCCGGTTTTATCTCTTACTTCGATTACTTACTAGCTCTACCTTATCTTATGCAGCCCACCTGGCAATGGATGTGTTATAAGTACTACTACTTCACTATACAAATTTCATGATGACTTATGATCATGACATGCTTTAGTCAACAAAATTAATGGGTGTTGTGTTAAGGGTGGTTTGCAAAATAAATAAGTAGCTATACAAAACTTTTATTGCCATGCAAGCTAGTGAAAAAATATTTGCAATTGTTACTTATATTTAAAGTGAAATACATATAGCATTTATAGCATTAACCAAGCAAATAGTTTTACTTAGTACAACACCTGCATAACCATAGCTTTACAATAGTGTAAATTTATATGGTTTGAAGCATATCAGTGGACACTCAACATGCTTTACCATATTAAAAAGTTTGTTTACAGTACGTGTGCACATGCATACTTGGAAATTAGCTTAAAGGGATACATAGTAACACCTTTAGGTATATCATCATCTGGCAAAAGTATTGTACTAGCAACATCAGGGTCACATATCATCCTTACATCCAAAGAACGATTTCCTTGACCTCCAGTATAATGAAATGTAAAAGACTTTGAGGTAGCATTGTAATGTATTTCTGGGCCAATATTTCCGATGTCATAGTACACACCATGGTAGGGATCATATTGACAGGCAGCTACTCCATTACATTTTCCTGAAGTGTTCTGTAGTTTTATTCCACTACAAGGATTGTAGTAGTAAAAGTAACCTTCATTGTCTTCTGCAGTCAGTGGTACATATGGGTTGTCTAGATCATGAAGGTTGATCACTGCACCATCACTAGTGCTCTTACAGGTACATGAGTCAGTTTGGTCACATGTTCCATTTGATGGTGGAGCACCACAACCATTAGGACAAGCACATACACTGTAGAGATTGTATGTGTTTCCTTCACCAACTGCTCTAAAGAATGGCTTATTTCTTTGGTTCTCATCACAAATCAAATTCACAGTTGATGTGGTCATGTTATTTGGTCCAGTATATTGTATGCTAAGCTGATTGTTGTTCTGTACAAATTTTGCAGAATTTGCCATGCCTAAACTCACAAGTGAATCTCCTTGTTCTTCACACAGTGAGCTACCCTTACAGTCAGGTTTTGTGATAGGTGAACAAGGATTGTATAGAAAGGTATTTGTTGGACTTGCTTCATCTCTTAGTGGATTTGTTGTATTACCAAGGGAGTGAAGGTTAATTGTACCAGTTCCATCTGACATTTCACAACTACACAAATCCTTAGCTTTACATTCAGGTTGTGAACGTGTACAATTTCCAGGACAAGCACATCGAGTGTGGAGCTTGAACCTGTACCCTCGTGTAACAAGTTCACCAACAAACTCAAATCTTCCCTTCAGTTCAGATTCATCACATATTAGCTCTACTGTAGATGTTCTTTGGTCACCATGCTCAGACTGATAAATCGCAAACACATTATTCTGATACTCGAAATCAACAGTGTGAAGATTTCCCAAGTCAAACAATGTACTTCTATCAGCTGTTACCTGACATATACCAGTATCTGGACATCCGTAGTTAGAAAAGTTCATACACGGATTGTAGTAATAGTCGTAACCATCTGCTGATATTAAAAAAGCTGGCTCATGCTTTCCACTAACCAGGTTGTGTAAATCAATCACTCCAGGTTGTTCCACTCCTGTTAAGTTACATGAACACACATCAATCTTGACACATCTAGGTTTATCATTAACGCTTGATGCTAGACCAGAATAGGTCACAATCACCAGCAATATGAGCAAAGCAATATTTCCCATTTACTGTGTGACAAAAAAATCATTTATTAATGATATGTAATCTCTTACATATTAGCAACTATAATCTAATAAATAATTTATGCAAGCAATAGTGACATCACCTGCATGCAGATGGAACAAGAAAACACTAGGGAAGGCCTATGCTTCTTTTGAAGCCTTTTAAACTACAACATACTTTGTAGTTCAACCTTTCCAGAGACAAAAAAATCTATATCTAGCACTCCAAATGTATACAACCCATCAATTTGAAAAAAATTTTTAATTGGTATACAAAAGCTTAAAGTGAATGATCTTTTTGAACAGCAATAAAAGTTTCAGATTTTGTGATACATATACCTAACTGCAACTGTGTATTGTGTACATGTATGAATGTGTGTGCGTGTGTGCGTGCAAGCAAGCAAGCAAGCACTTCATGTATATCCTTAGCCTTTAATACAGAATTCACAGTAAAACTATAAGAAGTGTTATATCCCTACTGTGCTCAAGATACCTTAATGGAAATGCACAGTAGGGATATAACACTTCTTATAGTTTTACTGTGAATTAATGTCGTGCACTACTCCAGCTTGTTTCAGTACTTTTTATCGATGTATTATGGTCCCTACTCTAGTTGAAAATTCCAAATTTTTCTGTGTACTTGTTTGTTTACTTTTTTTCTAAATAATAATAATTATGGTGAACCCATGCATACCACATCTGAAATGGTGCCGCACGCCCCAATTATCATCTGAAAAGTGAAGTATCTATTATGCTTCATTGTCAGCTATGTTCAACCGTTACACAGCATTATGAATCAAGAACTGTTCAAAAAAGCACCTCTGCAACCCGTGCATACCGAAAGAAATGGTGCCGCATCCCAGTTATATCAATTATCGTCTGAAAAGTGGAGTATACATTATGCTTCATTTTTGGCTATGTTCAACCCGTTACACAGCAGTATGAATCAAGAACTGCTTGAAAAGTATGTCTGCAATCAAAATAGTCACTATGATAAATACCAACAATTTCCATTACGAAGGGAAGCCATCACGTGCTATCGCCAAATCGACACTTTTCGCTGTCAGCAAAGACGAATGGGACACAAAGGAGGACACTGGTAAGTCCATGAAGAATGCATTGTATGTACTGCAGTATGCCAAAAGGCACCTCTCGGGACGAAGCAATGTCGAACAGTGAAAAAGTCAAGCCCGTAGCCTTAGCCATTATCGGGTTACGCTTGTCTGAAGGTAGTCAGTTACTTACTTACTCAGTTAGTAGAAAATTCCATTAAATTATTTATTTTTAAAATTCTGTAGCAACTTGTTGAAAGCGTTTCGGGTCGATCTGAAAGCTTGTTTAGGCTTAGTTTCACCTAACCAATACTGCCTGATCGTCGTTAGGGGAAATTGAGGCTGTTTTTTTTTTGGGTGATGTTATTTCGTGGGCCACGCCCACTCCTTTGTGATCCCTACTATACACTACTATCGTAGTGTATGATACTATGCAAACTATATGTTGTCAGTTTTTACTAAATTAATAGTGAAGGTACACTGATTTCATAGCCTTTTTCTCTCTCTAACAATTCATTAGAGCATGGTTCACAATCACATTAATGTTTGTAGATTCCCTTTCACAGCTACCTAGCTTAGCCAAAAGGTCTATAGGGAGGATACTCCTGCATGTACTGTAGCTAGCATAAATACAGCTAGCTTTTCTGTGCTTTGTATTGTACACACACAGAAGCACTTATTAGCTCTAACATGGAAAGTGAAAAGAGGTTGGGGAAGGCAGTTACACCAAATTCTCCATTTTGGATCTGACATTGTTATCACTGATAACAATGTCAGATCCAAAAAAAGCAGTAGTAGCTAAGTGGCATGCAGTATTTAAGCAATTGCAAATTGGCACAATTATTTGCTTGAATTTGCTATATCATTTTGTTTGAATGTTGCTATGTATATTATGGTTGTCATTGCACTTTATTGCTTGTTTCTCCTAAGTAAAAACAGCTTTCTTCTCAAGTAGGTGAAAAGTAAGTCAATCTGTAGTCAACCAAAGTAGCAGCAAGTTGACAACAGCAGAAGTAAGTAGCGGTAGAAAGCAACCAGCTGCTGCAGTTAAAGAAAGTAGCAGCAGTAGCAGCAAACAAGCAATAGCAACAAGCAACCTGCAGCAAACGAGCAACCATTAGCAGCAAGCAAACAAACAAGAACAAGTGCAGTAGAGGAAGCAGTAGCGAGAGCGAAGCGCACGCTATTAAACACTTGTTAATAAAATTACGAAGCACACGCCGCTATTAAAATTAAAACTTGTTGCTCGACGATTAAAACACATTCTCACTCAAACTTGGCACGAAGCCTCAGTGAGCCTGCACCACCTGCACACTACACCTGCATGTAATTAAGGTAGCTAAGTTACACGCGCACACACACTAGCCACTCACCATATGGCTGCCAGTATAACTAGTTTGTAGCTATTTTGTCATTAGATTGAATATCTCCTCCTCCTCCAGTCCGTTGCCAGAAGATCTCACACAGCACACTGGGTGAAATGATATTACCACAAAAGTATGCTGCACGGAATTGTTGTGGCACATTCTTGGGCACATTAAGGCAAGAGTACATAAATATATATATCAGTATGTACTCTTGATTAAGGTCATGTGACAGTGGCCTGCATAAACAACGCTTTTATTTGCATAAACAATTAATGTAAACATGTACTGGTAGTGGTTTGTGTCACAAATTGTGTGTGCGTGTGAACTGCCCAATGTCCATGTCTTGCATAGTGGGTGAAGATCTAGGTGGGACTTCAGGTGATAACAGGTGATAAGCTTCTAGGCTAGTTTCTTGAGGGAACATGTATAGCTAAATAGTTCTAGATCTCATTGTCCAATTTCAAGCAATTATATACTCCCTGGGATAATAAGGTTTATTACATCATTGTAGAACTCATATTTATTTCACCATCATAAAATTAATGTTATACAGTTTCAGTGCTCTATAAGTAACAAACAAATAGAGACAATTTAAATGCAAGAGTTGAGCATAATAATTATCTGAAATTACAAAAATAAAATGACAATAGCTGCAGGAAATCCAAAGATTGTATGCAAAGCAGCTACTACAATATACTTGTTTAAAAATCACTCCAAAAGTTCACTACATGCATACTTAGAAATAAGCTTAAAAGGATAGTCAGTTACATCAAAGGGTATATCGCCATCTGCAGCAAGTACTGGCACTTTAGCATCATGATCACACTCCATTCTTACATGAAAGGAACGACTGCCATCTCCTCCAGTGTAACAAAATGTGAACGATTTTGAGGTAGCATTGTAGTCAATTTTGGGACCATTCTTTCCAATACTGAAGTACTTATCATTAAGTGGATTATACTGGCATGCAGCTACTCCACTATATTTTCCAATGAGATTCTGTAGTTCTATTCCACTGCAAGGATTGTAGTAGTAGGTATAGCCTTCATTGTCTTTAGCAGTCAGTGGTGCATATGGGTTGTCTAGATCATGAAGGTTGATCACTGCACCATCACTAGTACTCTTACAGGTACATGAGTCAGTTTGGTCACATGTTCCATTTGATGGTTGAGTACTGCAACCATTTGGACAGGCACACACACTGTAGAGATTGAATACGTTTGCATCATTAACTGCTCTAAAGAATGGTTTATCTGTTTGGTTCTCATTACACAGCAAATTGACAGTTGACACAGTGTCATTTATGCCAACATATTGTATACCAAGTTGATTGTGATTGTACACAAAGCTGGCAGAATCTGCCAAGCCTAAAGGCACAGGAGAATCTCCTTGTTCTTCACACAATGAGTTACCCTTACAGTCTGGTTTCATGATGGGTGAACAAGGATTGTATAGAAATGTGTTTGTTGGACTTGCTTCATCTCTAAGTGGATTTGTTGGATTATCAATGGAATGAAGGTTAATTGTACCAGTTCCATCTGACATTTCACAGCTACACAAATCCTTAGCTTTGCAGACAGTTCCTGAAGATGTACATTTTCCAGGACAAGCACATCGAGTGTAGAGCTTAAAGTGATACTCTAGTACAACTAACTCTCCAATAAATACAAATCTTCCCTTCATTTCAGATTCGTCACATACCAGCTCTACTGTAGATGTTCTTGTGATGTCACTATTTTCAGACTGATAAACTGCAAAAACAGAATTATTTTGATACTGGAATTTAACAGAGTCAAGATTCCCCAAGTCAAACAGTGTACTCCCATCATTTGTGACTTGGCATATACCAGTTTCTGGACACCCATAGTCAGAAAAATTCATACATGGATTGTAATAGTAATGATAATATTCTCCTTGTGCTACAAAAGCAGGCTCATGGTTACCACTAACCAGGCTATGTAAATCAATGTCTCCAGGTTGTTCCACTCCTGTTAATCGACATGAACACTCATCAATTTTGACACATGTTGGCTCATCCTTAATGTGTAGCACAACACCAGAACAGGACATAGTCACCAGCAATATGAGCAAAGTAGCAATTCCCATTGTTTAATAATCAGACTATACTTGGTGTGTAATAAAGAATCTAGCATACAATAATATACACATGCATGTAGCTACGTATATGAAACTTTTCTCATAACATTCTAATAAATTACACACATCAACAATAATAAATTTCCAGCTACTGCACTGTTAAAATGAAGCATAACCACAACTCTTAGAGAGTTCCCATAATAGGGAGGATTTAACACTCCTGGAGAGTAACCACTATTCTAAAGGAGTCACACGTGCTCTGAAGGTAGTGTCACTTACTCTTCAGAGTAATGGTTATTCTCTTCAGAGTGTTGGATACTCTCCAGGGGTGTTAAATCCTCCCTACACTGGGAACCCTTTAGAGTGGTTGTTACTCTTCATTTTTAACTACTAAGTACAGATAAAAGACGTGGTTGGAAGGCTAGGCTTTAAATTATGTAACTCAAAAGCACCTGTACAAAAACTGTAAGCAAACATCCTGCCTAGAAATATGAGAGCTTTGCATATCTTGAACAAATCTGTGTATGCATGCAGGTTTTTCTTGATATTAAATGTGGTGACCAAGAAATTGAAAAGCAATAGCAATAGTGAAGTCAAATTAATGACATCTTTGGCTTAGATTTGCCATCATAAAATTAATAGACCTGGACATTGCAGTGGCGGATACAGGGGGGATGTAACAGTTTCAGCTGAAACCCCTCTCTAAAAATAGTGCGCATGCCCCAAAGTTATTCACAATTTGGGTGGGTGATAATATCACCTAGAGTTCTACTTAGTGTATTATATTGGGACTTTCTACTGGCCAAAATACTTCATATATTTGCCTTTGAAATTACTGAAAATGTCATTACAGCGTTTAAGCATGTTAAGCGCCTCTAATATAATTATTGTTGTAATGAGTACAAATGCTGTTTTGCTTCAAAACCTTTTGCAAAGGCTTGGAATGGTAAGATTCAACTGTGAAACAATGTTGTGGAGTGATTTTTACTGATTCCTTGCTAGCTATAGTTTAAACTATAGATCTATATACATGTATGTAGTATAGCTTAGTAAGCCACTGAGCTTAGTAAGCTATCAGGGTAAAGTTAACAGCCCCAGTTGGACTATATACACTTCTCAGTCTGGGGTCATAGTTATTGAAAACTTCCTGAACCTGAAACCCCCTCTGAAAATTTCTAGCCACTGTATAGATAGATTGTTATTATAATTATAGTGAGACAGAATATAACCTACACTGGACAAGCACTTTGTTTTCTATAGTAATTCATGATTCTGGCAAACCATGCCAGATCCAGACATCCTAAAATTGGCTTGAAAGAGCTACATGTCTGTCAACATGCACACACATGGGGGCTAAAATTCCAAGTTAAAAACTTGATACTGTTGATGAATCATCTTCCAGCATCCAGCTATAGGTACACATGATTTATACAATTTTGGTACATATACACCATATTAAACAAAAAGTGTGGTTGCAAGGCAGCTGTGCGAGGGTACCACAGTGTGACTGGCAAGTTTTTTTCAAAATACTCTTATGATTTGTAATATCTAATAGAGGTATTGAGTACGTATGGCAATATGGGAGGTTAGGAGACTGGACTCACATGATATGTGCATATACACTTAATATGAATTGTTTTCTTACAATGCACTTCATGGATTTAATTTGTCACCTTCTGTAAGCTTTAATCTTATGAAGTATTTTGTTTGTGACTTCTTGAAGGAGGTATGTAACATACCGCTGTAAATGCTGTATGACTTTCCCATATGCTGTTATGACTGGTGTTTAAAATCAAAAGCTTCCATTGTTGTCCCTAACAGAAATCCTTTGACTTGAATGGTGGGTGACTGGGTGGTATAGTTAAAATACTCTGTGTCAGCAGCATACTTACAATAGGGTAATAAGAAGAGAAGGAGAAATTGTTGCATGTGGAGAGTCACTTTCATACATTAATTTACCTACATAAGTCAGCATAAGCTGAGATCATGTCTAGTTCAGCAAACATTTGTAATGTTCAGTATATAGTCTAACAACGTATTAAGTGTTGTGGTGATATGTGAAGTGGCCCTTGTGTGCCAGCCAGCCAAGATCAATGATAGGCTGTCGGGGCATATTCTCATTCTAGTCTTGCATGGCCACACCCTTTCTGTGCAGCCGCTAAATTGATTGGAAATTATAAGCGCTGCACTACAAGGCGGTTATAATTTCCAATCGATAAGCAGCTGCAAGGAATTGAAAGGGTCTGGCCACGTGAGACTAGCCTCACTCCAAATTGCATGATTGTGCCAATATTTAAATTACCTTCTGTGGGAAGAGTAGAATTAAGCAGCATGCAGAACATAATACTGAAAAGAGCACCTTCTATTTAAATTTGTTATCAACTTTACTAGTTAGGTACTGGAAGGTAGTAGTGTGCAATATATCAAATAATTGTTGATATCGCGATAATGCTATTGTATTGAATTTTAATATTGCAGATGCTGACTTCGATATTCATCGATTATTCAATAATTATAAATGTATCGAGATTTTTTTTAAGTTACAACATTCAGTTTGGTCTGTGATTGTGCCATCACACTAGAAAATGAATGTCACTTCTGTGCAATTTAGCCGTGTTAAAAGCTTGTTTCCTGGGCTTGTTAGTAGTGCTATGTAATGGTTTTAGTGAATCTAGTCTGTTGTATTTAAAGCATATTTATAAACATTAATATCGACTGCCCAAGCAATTAATTCTTCCACACAATTATTCTAATTGATTATCAAAATAGAATCTAAATCGCGATATTTCTTATCTATACCAGTTCCTCCTTTTAGATGCGAGGGATCTATCTGTGACGTTAATGTATCTGAATCAATTGTGCTACAGAAATTGTGTGCATTGAAGGATATAACAAAGCTCCTGGCCCAGATAGTATTCATTCTTACATCCTTAAGGCTTGTGCTCACACACTCTGTACTCCTTTAACAATGCTATTCCAACAGTCCTTGACTAGTGGGGTTCTCCCAAGTGATTGGAAAAAAAGCTCATGTAATTCTAGCTTTTATGAAAGGTTCTAGGTTCAAAGCAAATAACTACAGGCCAATTAACGTATAACTAGCTTCTATAGAGGTTAAAATTTTGGAATCTATCATTCATACAAAGCTGCTTAACTTTTTTTTAACGAAAATGACATCCTTAACCAAGGTTTAACAAGTCCTGTTTAACTAACTTGTCGGAAACCTTCGAGGATGGACTAGTGCAGTATACCAGGGATATGCTATTGTGACGTGGTATATTTAGGGCATTTGACTCTGTCCCACATCTTAGATTGATTTCTAAGCTCGAGGCATATGGTATTCAAGATAATTTATTTTTAATTTTCTTCCTGACCATCTACAAGAGTGGTGGATAATGGATGGCTGTCTGATTGGGTTAGTGCCCAGAGTGGAGTACCTCAACGTTCAGTCCTAGGACCATTGTTACTTATATTGTATGCAAGAAATATTCCACAACCTTATTGAGAGTAATGCTAAGATGTTTGCGGACGATGGCAAACATCTTATTACTAATATTATTACTTTTGTGGTGACAAAGTAATATAACGAACTACGCTATAAAAACAGGTAATATAACTTAAGTTATTTTACTTACAAATGTAACGCGTTACCTAAGTAATATAGTTACTGTAACGAATCTAATATTATATAATATTATTACTACAAGTAACGAAGTTACTAATCTCGTTAGTAATCCACTGAGTAACGCCTAGCCACAACGAAGTAACGAAGCCTACTGAATGAGGCTTATTCACCAGCTTCTTACTTATAACCAAGATTTGCACATTGTCCAACAACGCAAACATGTCACGTGATAAGGTGGTGATTTCACACGTGACAGCTTAAGGCTGTGGACACAAAGTAATATAATATGTAATATTATTATAGTTACTTTATTTTATTGGTAATATGTAACTGTAACTAAATAGTTCTGTTGCAAGTAATATGTAATATGTAACTAGTTACTTTTACAAAGTAACTTGCCCAACACTGTTGGTAACACACTCCCTCGTACACTATGAGAGATTGCACTTTGAATGTATCTACTGACTTGGAAAGAGTGAATGAAGAGAAGGACCTTGGTGTGTGGTGTACAAGTGACTTGAAACCATCTTTACATTGTCAAAAGCTGCAGTCAGGTTCCCAGCCTTATTAGAAGATACTTTAAGATTAATTCTGTTGATATGTTTATCTAATCCAAAACAGCCAAGCTGTAAAAAAAGTGTGCGGCCCTCAGAAAGGTTATGGTGAAAAAAGATGTGAAATCCAAGGTGGCGGCCAAGAAATGGCTGTGATGGTAGGTTAATGGTAAAAATTTTAATAACGACAATTCAGGTGAATTTTTGTGCCGCTTCACAAAATTTACCTAAATTGTCATTATTAAATTTTTTACCATTAACCTACCATCACAGCCATTTCTTGGCCGCCACCTTGGATTTCACATCTTTTTTCACCATAGCCTTTCTGAAGGCCGCACACTTTTTTTACAGCTTGGCTGTTTTGGATTAGATTTCATTTCTTTTTGTATTTGTATACCCCAAAGCCGGCCTATGGCCAGCTTTGGGACTTTTTTAACCTATGTTTTTTTCTTTACTACAGGAGGAAGAAAAGATGAAGTAGATGTACTTTAAATATTTTATCAGTAAATGTACAAATTATATGTACTGTATAATACATATGTGACCGGATTTGCGAAAAGGGGTCTTCCACACACATCCAATTTGCCAACTTTGACAATTGATAACTTCAGATTGGAAAAAGCTATTGCCTTGAATTTTGGACAGTGGTGAGCACCACTATAGCTGAATACGTGGTGAAATTTTCAGGTTAATATGTTACTTGAACACTGAGTAATGGTCTCCAATGGTTACGGAATTGGATGTGTGTGGAAGACCCCTTTTCGCAAATCCGGTCACATAATATTATATTGATTACAGAAATCTCCATGGTGGTTTCTTTGTAACTGAACACTCTACAAGGTGACTTCTTCTAATTGCTCTCTCTACAGGGTGAATTGTTTGTAGCTGAACGATCTACAAGGTAACTTCTAGCTGATCTCTCTACAGGGTGATGTGTTTGTAGCTGAATTCTGTATAGGTGATTTGTTTGCAGCTGAGCTCTTTACAGAATGGTTTCTTTGTAGCTGAACTCTCTAAAAGGTAACTTCTTCTAACTGATCTTTCTACAGGGCAATTTGTTTCTGGCAGAATTTTCTACAGGGTGATTTCTTTGCAGCTGAACTCTCTACATGGTAGTTTCTTTGTAGCTGAACTCTCTACAAGGTAATTTCTTCTAGCTGATCTCTCTACAGGGAGATTTGTTTGTAGCTGAACTATCTACAAGGTAACTTCTTATAGCTGATCTCTCTACAGGGAGATTTGTTCGTAGTTGAATTCTGTACAGGTGATTTGTTTGCAGCTGAGCTCTTTACAAAATGGTTTCTTTGTAGCTGAACTTTCTCCAAGGTAACTTCTTCTAACTGATCTTTCTACAGGGTGATTTGTTTGTAGCTGAACTATCTACAAGGTAATTTCTTCTAGCTGATCTCTCTACAGGGTGATTTGTTTGTAGCTGAATTCTGTACAAGTGATTTGTTTGCAGCTGAGCTCTTTACAGAATGGTTTCTTTGTAGCTGAACTCTCTACAGGGTGATTTGTTTGTAGCTGAAATCCCTACAAGGTAACTTCTTCTAGCTGATCTTTCTACAGGGCGATTTGTTTGTAGCTGAGTTCTCTACAGGGTGTTTGTTTGCAGCTGAATTCTCTACATGGTGGTTTCTTTATAGCTGAACTCTCTACAAGGTGACTTCTTCTAGCTGATCTCTCTACAGGGTGATTTGTTTGTAGCTGAACTCTCTACAGGTGATTTGTTTGTAGCTGAACTCTCTACAAGGCGATACTTCTAGGTGATCTCTCTACAGGATTCCTTGTTTCTAACTGAACTCTCAACAGGGTGATCTGTTCATAGCTGAACTTTCTACTGGGTGATTTGTTTGCAGCTGAACTCTCTAAATGGTGGTTTCTTTGTAGCTGAACTCTCTACAACGTGAATTCTTCTAGCTGAACTCTCTACAAGGTGACTTGTTTCTAGCTGATCTCTCTACAGGGTGACTTGTTTCTAGCTGAACTCTCTACAGGTGATTTGTTTGTAGCTGAACTCTCTACATGGTGGTTTCGTTGTAGCTGAACTCTCTACAAGGTAACTTCTTCTAGCTGATCTTTTTACACTGCATATTTGTTTGTAGCTGAGTTCTCTACAGGGTGATTTGTTTGCAGCTGAACTCTCTACATGGGAGTTTCATTGTAGCTGAACTCTCTACAATGTGACTTCTTCTAGCTGAACTCTCTACAGGGTGACTTGTTTCTAGCTGAACTCTCTATAGGTGATTTGTTTGCAGCTGAACCCTCTACATGGTGGTTTCTTTGTAGCTGAACTCTCTACAAGGTAACTTCTTCTAGCCGATCTTTCTACAAGGTGATTGAGTTTTTTGCAGCTGAACTCTTTACATGGTGGTTGCTTTGTAGCTGAACTCTCTAAAAGGTGACTTCTTCTAGCTGAACTCTCTGCAGGATGATTTGTTTGCAGCTGAACTCTCTACGTGGTAGTTTCTTTGTAGCTGAACTCTCTACAATGTGACTTCTTCTAGCTGAACTCTCTACAGGGTGACTTGTTTTTAGCTGATCTCTCTACAGGGTGACTTGTTTCTAGCTGAACTCTCTACAGGTGATTTGTTTGCAGCTGAACTCTCTACATGGTGGTTTCTTTGTAGCTGAACTCTCTACAAGGTAACTTCTTCTAGCTGATCTTTCTACAGAGTGATTTGTTTAATTTGTAGCTGAATTCTCTACAGGGTGAATTATTTGCAGCTTAACTCTCTACAAGGTGACTTCTTCTAGCTGAACTCTCAACAGAGTGATCGATTATTTTTGCAGCTGAACTCTCTACATGGTGGTTTCTTTGTAACTGAACTCTCTACAGGGTGATTTGTTTGTAGCTGAACTCTCTACAGGGTGATTTGTTTGTAGCTGAACTCTCTACAGGGTGATCTGTTCATAGCTGAACTCCCTATAAGGTAACTTCTTCTAGCTAATCTTTCTACAGGGCGATTTGTTTGTAGCTGAGTTCTCTACAGGGTTATTTGTTTGCAGCTGAACTCTACATGGTAGTTTCTTTGTAGCTCTACAATGTGACTTCTTCTAGCTGAACTCTCTACAAGGTGACTTGTTTCTAGCTGATCTCTCTACAGGGTGACTTGTTTCTAGCTGAACTCTCAACAGGTGATTTGTTTGCAGCTGAACTCTCTACATGGTTTATTTCTTTGTAACTGAACTCCCTGCAAGGTGACTTCTTCTAGCTGATCTCTCTACAGGGAGATTTGTTTGTAGCTTAACTCTCTACAGGTGATTTGTTTGCAGCTGAACTCTCTACATGATGGTTTCTTTGTAGCTGAACTCTCTACAAGGTGACTTTGTCCAGCTGATCTCTCTACGGGGTGATTTGTTTGCAACTAAACTCTCTACATGGTGGTTTCTTTGTAGCTGAACTCCCTACATGATGGTTTCTTTGTAGCTGAACTCTCTACAAGGTTTATTTCTTTGTAACTGAACTCCCTGCAAGGTGACTTCTTCTAGCTGATCTCTCTACAGGGAGATTTGTTTGTAGCTTAACTCTCTACAGGTGATTTGTTTGCAGCTGAACTCTCTACATGATGGTTCCTTTGTAGCTGAACTCTCTACAAGGTAATTTCTTCTAGATGATCTCTCTACAGGCCGATTTATTTGTAGCTGAACTCTCTACATGATGGTTTCTTTGTAGCTGAACTCTCTACAAGGTGATTTCTTCTATAGCTGATCTTTCTACAGGGTGATTTGTTTGTAGTTGAACTCTCTACATGATAGTTTCTTTGTAGCTGAACTCTCTACAAGGTGATTTCTTCTATAGCTGATCTTTCTACAGGGTGATTTGTTTGTACCTGAACTATCTACATGATGGTTTCTTTGTAGCTGAACTCTCTACAAGGTAACTTCTTCTAGCTGATCTCTCTACAGGGAGATTTGTTTGTACCTGAACTCTCACATGATTGCTTCTTTGAAGCTGAACTCTCTACAAGGTGATTTCTTCTAGCTGATCTTTCTACAGGGTGATTTGTTTGTAGCAGAACTCTCTACAAGGAAACTTCTTCTAGCTGATCTCTCTACAGGGAGATTTGTTTGTAGCTGAACTCTCTATACATGATTTGTTTGCGGCTGAATTCTCTACATGATGGTTTCTTTGTAGCTAAACTCTCTACAAGGTAACTTCTTCTAGCTGATCTCTTTACAGGGTGAATTGTTTGTAGCTGAACGATCTACAAGGTAACTTCTTCTAACTGATCTCTCTACAGGGTGATTTGTCTGTAGCTGAACTCTCTACAAGGAAACCTCTTTTAACTGAGCTCTGTACAGGGTGAATTGTTTGTAGCTGAACTATCTACAAGGTAACTTCTTCTAGCTGATCTCTCTACAGGATGATTTGTTTGTAGCTGAACTATCTACAAGGTAACTTCTTCTAGCTGATCTCTCTACAGGGTGATTTGTTTGTAGCTGAATTCTGTATAGGTGATTTGTTTGCAGCTGAGCTCTTTACAGAATGGTTTCTTTGTAGCTGAACTCTCTACAAGGTAACTTCTTCTAGCTGATGTATCTACAGGGTCACTAGTTTGTAGCTGAATTCTCTACATGGTGGTTTCTTTGTAACTGAACTATCTATAAGGTGACATCTTCTAGCTGATCTTTCAACAGGGTGATTTGTTTGTAACTGAACTCTCTACAAGAAAACTTCTTCTAACTGATGTCTGAACAGGGTGAATTGTTTGTAGCTGAACTCTCTACAGGGTGATTTGTTTGTAGCTGATCTCTATACAGGTTACTTATTTCTAACTGATGTCTTGAATTCTGTTCAGGGTGACTGCTCTATTAGTATGACTGCTCTATTAGAGTATCTCGATCTCGCACTTGCTACACCAAGTTGGATTTCGTGTTATAACTCCGTGGCTTTAAGTCTGATTTTTCTACACCATTGAAGAGCCTTTCTAAGATGATAACTCCATCTGTACAGCGATTTTCAAAGCATTACCCCAAGTGGTTTATCTGGTAGGCGTGGCAAGCATAATAATAATAATAATAATAATAATAAATTAGCTAATCTCGATTGCGTAATTGCTACACACTGTTGATTTTTTCGCTGTATCTTCCTGGTTTTTAGCTCGATTTCTTTCAAACCACAAAAAAGGTTTGAGGTTCAATAGTTAACCTATTCACCCACCGATTTTCAGCTTCTTCCCATACGCGGTTTACCCTGTAGGCGTGACAACATATTGGTGTTATTTTTCGTGCATAATCGCTCATAACTCTTTGCCTGTTTATGGTATTCCAGCCAAAGTTGGTACAGAGATGCGCCTTTATACCCCCCTTCTGTGTGCCAAATTTCAAGGCAATCGGATAACGCGTTCGCGTTTTATAGCAGTTTTTGTAAGTGTGCGAAAAGAGGAGGAAAAATAAGAAGAAAAAAAAAACGAAGAAACTAAGCCAATTTTTGAAGTCGCATATCTCAGGAATGCCTGAAGCGATTTCGCTCAAATTTGGAATGTGGAGTACTGAAGTTGGAGGGAATGTACACAGCAAAATTTGTCTTGTTTCATCAAGGCAGCACAGAGCTACGGAGGTGCGAAAATTGCGTTTTCTTTCTTCCTGTCAATATACTCACGGGGTTGCGCGCCGGCTTCTTGGGCCGCACGACACACTACCGCGTGTCTTGATCAAATGGTACAGTCGCACTGTTTAAGTAGGGATTGCGGTAAAACTTTTGCATGCCGCCCAAAATTCTGCCTTCAAAAATCACCCTAGAGACATTTTATGCAACAAAAATCACCTATACGGAGTAGTACTAGTCCACATAATACATACTACAGCATTAGATATAACAAAACACTTACAGGTGGCCGGATATAGAATTTTAAAAAATCACCAAAATTTGAATTTTAGTCTCATTGACTGCCTCACTGCCTCACTAACCAGTCGCAAGACTAGAGGCCAAGCGAAGCAGCGAACGGCCACCACTTTATGCCACAATAACAAACTCACCAGTGGGATGTGCCTTTTGGGGTTCCAATGAGTGTAGGCCCTCTGCACCTTGTTAGTAGGGTCTGTTATGATAAAATTTTGCCAAAATTAGGACATGACAGATTAAAGCACCAAATTTGGTACGGTGATTCCTTAGGATGTATAAAATGATTTCAGAAGGGGTGCCACCATGAACTCACCCTGCACCCCTTTGTACGGACAGCTAATTTTGACAGTCCACGAAATTAAAACTCATTACATTTATTGTTTTGAATAATTTGTTTTCCTAACCACATTCCCACAGGCTAATAGTTCCTGTTTGTGAATGAGTAGTCCATGACATCCCATAAATAGTTTTATTAAAATATAATGGCTTTGTGTGAAAGATACATGGCCTAAACAAAACTATTGGTTTAGCAAAATTTAAAATTGCTAAAATTTAAACATGGCTATTTTTCACAATAATAGCTAGTTACTTATTTTCTGTCAAAAGAAACATCTTTGTTTCCACCACACCAGCTGAGTACTGTACACAGAACACCAGTTTCCTGGATACTTGACCCCCTGAGGTTGTAAACAGGTTCAACCTTTTAAGCGCATAACTATAGCCAGAATTTGCTATAGCTAGCTATACATTCGCACAGTTCTATTTGCTAATGAAATGCACATACATTGCTGTTCTGTTATTGAAATTCTTTAGAGATGATAAAATCAGATAGTCTAACTGATTTTGTAATGAATTTCAATAACATAAACAGCAGTGTATACAAATTTCATTAGCAAATGGAACTGTGCAAATATATAGCAAGCTATAGCAAATTCTGGCTGTAGTATGTGCGTAAAAGGTTGAACCTGTTTACAACCTCAGGAGGTCAAGTATCCAGGAAACTGGTGTTCTGTGTGCAGTACTCAGCCAGTGTAGTGGAAACATAGATGTTGCTTTTGACAGAAAAAAGTAACTAGCTATTATTGTGAAATACCTTCATGAATAGCCATGTTTAAATATTAGCGATTTTAATTTTTGCTAAACCAATAGTTTTGTTTAGGTCATGTATCTTTTACACAAAGACATTATATTTTAATAAAACTAGTTATGGGATGTCATGGACTACTCATTCACAAACAGGAACTATTAACCTGTGGGAATGTGGTTAGGAAAACAAATTGTTCAAAACAGTAAATGTGGTGAGTTTTATTTTCGCGGACTGTCAAAATTAGCTGTCTGTACAAAGGGGTGCAGGGTGAGTTCATGGTGGCACCCCTTCTGAAATCATTTTATACATCCTAAGGAATCACTGTACCAAATTTGGTGCTTTAATTCGCCGTGTTACGATTAAATCCATAAGGAACCAGACTAATCATGCTTTACTTCAGGACAATACTGGTTGCCGTAAAGAGCAATGGCACGATGCTTTATGTGATGTGATATATCATGCTTTACTTCAGGACAACACTGGTTGCCGTAAAGAGCAACGGTGTGCTGGCTCCCAGTTGGATCGCCCGGATGATGTTTTTCACCCTGACTTTGTGCATGGGAAGCCTGCGTACTTCGATGTTACTGTGTGTTGTCCATTACAGGAATCTTTGTTGGGTCGGTCTGCAGTTTCAGCAGGTGTGGCTGCTGCTAAGGGAGAAGAAGACAAGGATGCTCACCATGATGAGCTTGTGCAGGCTGCTGGAGGTGTCTTTGTCCCCCTGGTGGTTGAGTCCTTGGGTTTGTGGTCTGCTGCTAGTCGTCCTGTCTTGCAGGATATTGCTTTGAGGACAACCACCAGAGTGGCATTTCTCGTGGCCTAGCGTACCGCCATCTGCTAGAGCAACTTTCTGTTTGTCTGTGGTGCCACAATGCCCAGACATTTTTACATCTATTTAGCCTGTTGCCTGGCAGTCCTTTGTGGGAGTTGAACTCTGTTTCATGCTCCCACTCCCTGCAGTTTGGTCAGTAGTCTGCAGGGCTTTCTTTTTAAGGCCCCTATCCGGGGGTTTTGCTCTCTGTGTGTATCCTGGCGGTCCATGCAGTGTTTTTGTAGGTCCGCTGTGTAGGCTCTGTAGGTTTAGCTGGTTTTTTTTCTGCTTTTTGCTTTTTAATTAGGTTTAACTTCTAGCTAGAGATCGGGGAGGATGGGAGTGTCATTAGGCCGGAATAAAAAAAATTTTAAAAAACAACAAAAAAAAACGAATAGTTACACGTGGACCGGAGAGGCATTACACCCACAGTAGCAACATTCATAGAGCGATTTGTTATATGGGCACTAACAAAGGCCTGCGCTAGCCGGAAATATTCATTGCCTAGGCATCCCAATAGTAATAAAAAGCTGAGGGCGTGACCTGGCACCGCCCGGTGTGTGTCAAATTTCCACACGACAGTATGGCTACGTACGTAGCTATACATACACTCACCGATTTTGCCTTTATATTTATCCCCCTCTTCCCTTGAATCTTGTTCTATACACGTACCGGTACGTGCGAATGTTTTTTTTGGGCAGATTTTCAACTTAGAAAATTTCACGCATTATTTTTTCCGGATAATGTTGTGCATGTAACACCGGATACTAACTTCGTCAAGACTCAAGAGACTTTTTTTTCTTTTTTTTTTTTGCAGGGCCTCAATGTCCTTCAATGTCGTGGTCTCCGCCAGGTTGACAGTAGAAAAGAAGAGCAAAATGACTTTAGAAGGAAAGGTGGTTTTTCACAGGCTGCCCCAACTGATTGTCAATGGCGTCTCGCATTGAATACCTCGCAGCAAAAAGCTACCCGGCAGTATCTGATTCACAGCTATTGGTGAAACTGATTGGCATGTGAGTATGAAGCAGCTTGTGTTTGCTAAATAAATGGACTGAGGATTAATCTACTGTCTGTCTTATTGAATTTAAATAGTGATGGTTCTCTCAGCTGAGCCATCACAGTCAACAGGGATCATGAATTCGATCTAGATAACTGAACAAGGAATATATTATAATATGGTCCTGTAAAACCTTCTGTGACCAGGATCAAGATGTTTGATCTCATCCGAATATTTATGGGACCTTGATCACTTGACTTGCTAGTATAAAGCATATTGTTTTGTGCTCTTTTGAGGACTTCTTGATTGCTTAATTCAGTACAAGCTAACCTCCTGATCACTTGATTAAATTTTAATACTGGTTGCGGATGGTTCTACAGGAGTTATGGTGTAGTGACTATGCCATACTGAACAAGCATGCGGCTGTGCTTTCGATTGCGTGTTGTCTTGTTACTTGTCAGAAAGAAATATGATGGAATGAATTGTGTTATTGTCGTAAAAATTAACTTCAAGTTCTTACAGACTGATATCTATTTCAGTCATATAGCACTGTCGCAATAGGAAGTAACATTTCTCAGCATTTGCCACTCAGCCATACGGAGATGGCAGCTGATTTTATGTTTATTGCATTACAGGCATTACTTTATTGTTACTATATGTATGTAATGGTGTGGTCATCACTTTGTGTGATGATCTGTGATCACATGTGTATTGAGTGTGGTGTTCTTAATTTGTAGGTGGATTCACTTCAAGATCGTAAGCGACTGGCTTTCAAAAAACCAACATCTAAACAAGAGTGAGTCCATGATCACGTGCAGCTGAGATGACTGCGATGAATTTGAGACAGGGTATATTCAATAGTTACTTCGTTACCACAAAAGTAATAATTACTATGTAACGCATTGCTTATACGCATTACCCCCAACACTGAGAGGCCTAAACAACCAATCTTGATGGAAATGAGATTAACAGATAAGCTAGTAGCTATGTACAACTGCTATCATATAGCTACACAATTAAAAAAATAGTGTTGCACAAATACATAGCTAACATGTTGTATTTTCAAAAAAATTTAAAATTGACATCAGGCATATGGCCATATGTTATCCTATATACCATAGGTGGTGGAGACATTATTTGCAAGAAAAGTTTGAGATACTCTAATAGAACAGTCAGAATCTAGATACTCTAATAGAGCAGCCACAGTATTCAGAGAAGCAGTGTAGCAAGCTACATAGCTACATATGTGTAGTTATAAATAAGGAGATATAGTTGTTGGAGAGCAGCTATTGTCAGCAGGTAATTACTTTCTTTTTTTTTTTGGTCTTCACTTACAGCTGGCCTGACCCCCTCACTCTTTGGCCTGCTCCACCGCCCCTGCTATATACAATCTCCAGTATAATATATATTCAGTTACAACAGCTCCATAATATGTGACTGGATTTGCAAAAGGGTCTTCCACACACATCCAATTTACAAGCTTTGACAAATCATACAGTAATTTCAGATTGATAAAAGGTATTGACTTGAAATTTGGTCAGTAGTGTTGTTTAGTAGATAGAATTTTTTTGGCTGTGTATGTTAGTTATTTGAAACCTGTAAGTTATGGTCATCCAAGTTCATAGAATGGGATGTGTGTGGAAGACCTCAAGTCGCAAATTTGGTATATCTTGATGTATACATGATATGGTCATTCTGTCCTGTATTGCCATAACTGCATGCATGCCTTATTATCGTAAAGGCAATGCCTGTGTATCCTGCATGAGTGTGTGCATTTTGTGAATTTACAAACAATCAGATATATTATCATGCCAGTAATTATGTTCTTAAAGGTATGTGGTGATTCAGAATTTACTACTTGACAGGGTAAATTGTTCCAATTATTGAAGATCACTCTCACTGAAAAACAATTTCTTCGGCTGAGTATACTTGAAAACGGTTTGCATAATTTAAAGTTGTGGCCCCTTGTGCTGTTATATGTCGCCGGATGGAGAAGAGTGAATGTGTCCATGTCAAACTGATTGTGTAAAAGTTGGTAGGTAAAAATCATGTCACCGCTCTTACATCTGTATTCCAAGGATGGTAAGTTTAAGGATTTCAACCTCTTTGAGTACAGCATGCAGCTAGTGATGGAACAATTCTAGTAGCTCGTCTCTGGACACTTTCAACTCTCTTGATAATGGACACTTTAACTCTCTTGATAATGGCCTTAAGTTTCCTAAACACTGCACATGGTATCCCAATGCACAAACAATTGTTACACCTGACCTATGGAGCTAGCATATATGCAAATGCATAACAGAGATTCTTCGATGTGGATTATAAGTTTCACCAAGTGAGCTATATAAATTTCTAAAAAACTAATCATCCTACACGACTGGTATTAGTCATCCAATGGTGATAAACTAAACAAACAAGTATATAATATTACAAGGTAGGACTTTGCATTTGAGCTATAAAAGCTACCTTAAAATACAATTATTAGACTAAAGCAGGGGCGGATCCAGAGTTTGGAAAGAGGGGGGGCGGGGCACCTTGCTGAAAAAAGTTGAAGAGCAAAAAAAAAAAAAGGTCAACAATAATAGCTAGTTATTTACCAAATATATTATATCACGTATGTTATGTAATATAAAATCCTATTTATAGCTTCATAAATAAGCTGCACTGCCTCATGAACATTGTGACTGCTTTATTAGAGTAATTGACTGCTCAGTCTATTAGAGTATCTCGATCTTGTATGCAATTTCTTGAAGCAGGGGGGGGGGGGGGGGGGGGATTTGCCCCAAATGCCCCATCCTGGATCCGCCATTGTAAAGGATATTAATTTTTAATCTCTGCTTTAGTCATGGATGCACTAATGACATACTGTATTTCACTGAAGTAGGATTAAATGTGTACTAGTATAACTGCAGGTGTATTTATTATTCTTCCATGACCCTTATTTTAAATGTAGAATTTCCTTATATCTGTATATACTTCAATATCAAACTATTACTACTGTATGATCCTAATTGTAATTATTATTATACAGCAGTGCTCTGATACACAGTACATTTCAGAAATTGCTGCTTTATTTATATTGCTGTTGATCTCAACTTATTCTGCTGCATTGTCAGACATTGAGGATTCACCATATTGTATCAAACTCAATGGGTGCTCGTGCACCTTAACAGGAGTGGAACAACCTGGAGTGATTGATTTACACAGTCTGGTTAGTGGTAAACATGAACCAGCATCCGTAGCACGAGGAGGGGCTTATTTCTACTACAATCCATGTATGAATTTTTCTAACTACCAGTGTCCGAATACTAGTATATGTCAACAGTCTTTTGACAAACAAAACTGAACTATATGATCTGGGAAATGTTGACTGCTGTATATAACTTTTTTTATCAATATAATTCTATGGTAGCACTTTACCAGTCTAAAAATGGTGAACACAGAACATCTGCAATAGAGTTGGTATGTGATGAAATCTGAAGTGAAGGGAAGATTTGAGTTTTATGGAGAGCCTGATCATAAGGAATTTTATGAGTTCAAGCTTCACACTCGATGTGCTTGTCCTGGAAAATGTACATCCTCACAAACTGAATGTAAAGCTAAGGATTTGTGTAGTTGTGAAATGTCAGATGGAACTGGTACAATCAACCTTCATTCCCGTGATAACACAACAAATCCACTCAGAGATGAAGGAAGTCCAACAAACGTTTCTGTACAATCCTTGTTCACGGACACCCATCACAAAACCTGACTGTAAGGGTAACTCATTGTGTGAATAACAAGGAGATTCTCTTGTGGGTTTAGGTATGGCAAATTCTGCAAAATTTGTGCAGAATAACAGTAGTCAACTTAGTTTACAATATACTGGACCAAATAATAATACTGCAACTGTGAACTTGTTTTGTGATGAGAACCAAAAAAGTAAGCCATTCTTTAGAGCAGTTGGTGAAGGAAATGCATATGATCTCTACAGTGTGTGTGCCTGTCCTAATAGTTGCGGTGGTGGTCCACCATCAAATGGAACTTGTGACCAAACTGACTCATATACTTACTTGTAAGAACACTAGTGATGGTGCAGTGATCAACCTTCATTATCTAGACAATACACACACACCACTAACTGCAGAAGATGATGACAGCTACTTCTACTACTACAATCCTAGTAGTGAAATAAAACTGGAAAACTCTTCAAGAAAATGTAATGGAGTAGCTGCATGCCAGTATGATCCATTCCATGATGTAACACTTTCACACCTCAGATCAAAGGAACTGCCTAGGCTACATTTTGTATGTAGCCCAGCTAGTCGGCATACAAAATGTAGGCTGTTTTGACAGCTAGACTATTTTGACATATAAGGAAGATCAGGGGTGAATGTGGTAATTACAACTATTATGCAATACTTTGAAGTTGTATTCAAAGCCTTAAATCAATCAGTTTAAAGCCTTTGAAGTTACTTCATGTATTTGAGAGTACTTTTGATGTACTAGAAAGTGCTTTTGATGTGGTTTGGTGTAGTTTCAAAAAAGTTCAACTATAGCACTAGTACTTACTATGTAAGGTTTTCATAATGTTTAAGAAACCTATGTCACCAAGAGATAGTTTTTTATTGTGGGATTCAGTTTGTCTCAATTGAGAACCACAGTAGACTCAATTGTAAGCCACATGAAACCCACAATGTAAAGTGCATCTTGCCTAATAAGTTTTATATGCATTTTAGTAGTTTCTAAAAGAAAGAAACACTTGACAACACAAATAGGCAGATCAAAGGAATTGTTCCTTTGGTCTGCTCAGATCAAAGGTATTATTTCTTTGATCTACCCATACAAAATGTTACATATTAGCTGTAACACGGGGCATTCAGGCTTTGCCTGATATGTATGCCCTCTGCCAGAGGGCAGAGGGCATACATATTAGGCAAAGCCCTCATGCCCGTATTACAACTATTACATGTATACTACAACATAGGCAATAATGGCCCCAAACTAGGCTACAACATTACCTCAAAATCATTTAAATTTCATTACACTGGAGGTAAAAGTGGATGTTCTTTTGATGTCAGGATATTATGTTATCTCAATGTTGCCTGGTGATGTACCTGAAAGTGCTACTTTATTCCCTCTCAAGCTTATCTCTAAGTATGCATGTACGTAGTAAGCTTTATCTGTGAAAATGTAATATAGCCAGCATATCTTTTGGCTAATTTTTTCATGTATTGCATATTTTTTGCTGCCTTTTCCACAATTTCAAATGTTTGAATTATGGTGAGCCAGTATTTTTAATTTGTATATAAAGTAACAGTCAGTGTTGGGAGTAACGCGTTACTTATGTAACGCATTATGCAATATTATTACTTTTGTGGGAGCTAAGTAATATAACGAAATACACTATAAAAACAAGTTCAAGTTACTTTACTTACAAATGTAACGCATTACCTAAATAATATAGTTACTGTAACAAATCTAATATTACATAATATTATTACTACAAGTAATGAAGTTACTAATCTCGTTAGTAATCCACTGAGTAACGCCTAGCCACAACGAAGTAACAAAGCCTACTGAATGAAGCTTATTCACCAGCTTCTTACTTATAACCAAGATTTGCACATTGTCCAACAACTCAGTCACATCACGTGATAAGGTGATAGTTTCACACGTGACAGCTTAAGGCTGTGGACACAAAGTAATATAATATGTAATATTATTATAGTTACTTTATTTTATGGGTAATATGTAACTGTAACTAAATAGTTCAGTTATAAGTAATATGTAACTAGTTACTTGTAAAAAGTAACTTGCCCAACACTGGTAACAGTACTAAAGAGTAGTTCAGGATACTGAAACAATGTGGCTGTAAAAGCAACTGTTTATATTTGACGTATTCATGTCACTGCACTGCTGACAAAAGTTGTGTCATACTGGTCAGTCTTCCGTTTTTCATTGAATGTACGGGTATCGATAAAGAATATCAGTAAGGATTATCATTATATGACTAAAGTGAGACTATTAAAGTCTAGCAAGAGACAATTGAAGCTTTAGGTCAGTACCTTGAATTGTAAGTTCATACATGCATACATGCATACAGCTGTAGTGAACTTGATGCAGAGGTCTGGGGCACAGCCCCCAGCCACTAACAGAGTTTAAACATTAAATGCTTCACAATTTACTAGTTCATGCTCTATGGATAATACAAACTATATGCCATCTTCTCCAACTAACTATAACCAAGAGGATACTCTCTTGCTTTAACTAATCAATTGTAATTATTTTAGACCACTGGAACAGGTTGCCAGTGGACCTTCAGCATACCTGTAGCTACCGATCTGTTGTAACCACGTATCATTGTAATTCTGTATGCTATAAAGTAAAAAAATAAATAAATATGTGCTTGGTTACTTAGTTCCCTTTAGGTTCTATCAGTTATGGCTTTAATAATTATGAAACATTACAGTTAGATTCTTTAACTAGAGAATTTTGGATATAATTTGGATCTGGCACTACAATACTGCATTTACATTATTCTTATCATTAGAGTACATTTGACTGCTCTATTAGAACACATCTGACTGCTCTATTAGAGTATCTTGATCTTTATTACCATTTTAAGTTTCCTTGAATAGTTAAATTCGTTCTTCCTAAAACTTTTTAACAACCTTCCTATTACATGAACTGTAGCTAGCTCTGCTCTATTCCCATCTTTCTGTATATTCAAACCATGATGGTTTCACTTTGGTGTTGTTGCTGCAAGCCCACAGGTTCAAATTTCAAAAGTTTTCAGAAACTCCCCTAAATACGGCCCTGGCATGAGGCATTACCAACTGGGTGGCTGCACCATAAACACTAGTGTGACTATTGTACTCTGGCATGGAAGCCATACTTCTATGATGGAATTAGATCAACTAAGCAGCAAAGGTTCATTGAGTACAATCCTGAGATGCCAAAAAGTATGATAAACTGCCTATGCATATTACTTTTTCCTCATTTATCGTAGCATAGCTAAATGCTAATACATAACTAGTAATCATCTTCATTGTGTATTGTTATATTAATATTATGTTGCTATTATTGTATATTGAACACTTATAGCTAGTATGTCACGGTATTCTGTCATTATTATGGGTGCTGTGCATAAATCATGAGTGATTACAATTAACAGATGTGGTCATAAAACGTGTCTAAATCATTACAAAACTCAGTGTAGCTACATGGGAGCATTAGCTAGCTATATTCTGAGGTATCTTGTTCCATAGTTTGATCACTGAAAGGTAAAAGGAAAGTTTGAAACTGTTCACTCTCACAAACGAGTAGGTTGCACAGAAATTTTTGGAAATAATATATGCAAGTCAAATATGCTCAAAGCTTTTCCCAGAATACTTTCAGGAATTTTCCAAAATTGTCACCTATATATTGTGCTCTGCAGTATTTCTGATTGTGCTTGCATTATGTTCTTAAGTTAATAGTTCTTAACAATATTCTTAGAAATTTTTGATCATTGAATTCTCTATTATAGTATGTTCACGTTGAGCTGAATCCTCAAAAACATTTAATAACTCACGGATGCAATTACACATGATCTTGAAATTTGGCTCATTTGTAGTACTGCTTGATCCGCTAAAAATATTTCAAAATTATTTTGTTCAAATGTTTGACATAATATTTACGGCCAATCAAAATTTTCACAATACATTTCCTATGGGGAAGCCATATAAGTACAGCGTCCATTATGGCCCTTTCCCAAACTTGTAATGGAGCCAAACCGTACATGTCTGTTGTTGACTTCTTTGCTGTTACCAATAATCATCTGGTTGGCTGAAATGTTCACTCTATTGAGAAAAAAATCCACTTTTAATTTTTAGCTGTTTTTCAGGATTCAGCTCAACGTGAACATACTATAGAAGTATTTAACTACAAAGTGACTGTTCTATTAGAGAGTATCGATCTGAGGAGCTATGTACAATAGAGCAGTTTCAAACTATGATAACCAAAGATTATGTAATGGACCACACCCAAATCACCATGTTTTTGTACCAGACTGTTTGATGTTGAAAGTTGAATTCCTCGCTAAATTCATACCAAGACATATTAATACGTAAGTAAAATAGATTCCAGTGAGAATAAAATATGTAGGTGAGTTATCATACAGTACAATAGTACTGTATAGTAGAGACCACAAAGGAGTAGGCGTGGCCCACAGGATAACATCACCCAAAAATCAGCCTCAATTTTCCTGATGATGATGAGGCAGTATTGGTTAGGTAAAACTAAGCCCAAACAAGTTTTCAGATTGACCCGAAACGCTTTCAACAAGTTGCTACGGAATTTTAAAAATAATTAATTTAATGGAATTTTCTACTTACTGACCATAGATAGTATATTCTACGTACCCAGGATTGGCGTCCAACTTTAGCACCTTTGATGTTTGTTGTGCTGTCCGCTTTTCCTTGTTAACACCTCATTCTTTGAAGTGTCAAGATGCCGCAATGGCGATTGCTACTGCTCTGATGATTTGAAAGGAAGGGAAGAAAGCTACGAATCTTCACATTTCCATTGTTCACTGCTAGGTATGCTGTTTATAGTCTTCATAGTCCATGATTAGAGGCTAGCGTGCTGTGCTTGGTTTAAATCGTCATTACTTTGTTTTGCCCTATGGTGACAGGTGTGGGAACTTAAAATAACCTAGGATAAGAATTTATTCACGAAGAGGTAGTCACGACGATCTCCATAGAATTTTACATCCATGAGGCTATTTGGGAGGCCTAAGCAATACCATATCTCTGAGATATCTATGGAATGAATGTAGAAGTTGCATTTGTGCTATTGGCTTAGTTGTGGGAAGATAAGTGAGCTCTTGTACTTATATCCATTCATTTCTATGTGTTTTGGTGTAATTGAGTCCATGATACCACTCATGACTCAATATTGGCAGGCAGTTCAAGGCTGAAAACAGTGTGAAATCCTTGAATGAAATTCTTCCATAGTTGTAATTACTTGTTCATTATGCTGACCTTTTCAGGTAACCAGTAATGAAAGAAAGAAGAGGGCACAGAAAACTTTAATTGCTTATGCAATTCCAAGAACTAAGAAAGAAGAAATATCTAAAGAAGCTTCTTAATTGTGTCATTTCCCCGAGATCCTAAAAATGATGTTTCTTATTACCTCAGCCTACTTTCTTTCCGTCATTGCCTTTGTCCAAGACAATACAGAATTACTGTACAACAGCAACTATGTTTTTTATTGTATTTGTGGACTACAATATACATGTACATCACTGATAGTTACATTGTTGTATGTATTAGTCATGGAAGTAAGCCTTGATATGGAGTGCGGAAAATTGAATTTCTCCATCATGTCCCATGCTTTTATGAAACCTGGCCCTCGGAGTTAAGAATCCATTCACAATCTTTGTTAATTCATGAGGCTATTCAAAGTTGGCAGATACAATTGGTCAACAAAATTAGCTCATAATATACTATCTATGATTAGCTACACATCTTCCTTCCAAATACGTATAGAGATCTCACTAATTATTTTAACTTAGAGACTCCAGACAATCACTTGTTATAGAACATATCTTTCAACTTCTTAGCTAAACTGCACACAACTTTTACATTTTTCCACGCCATGTCAAAAACTTTTCTGTTGACTTCCTTTTGTGAATAATCATGTGGGTGAGTTCACCTTACAGCTCAGGAGTCATCTTGCAGACCATTTGCAAACTCTTAGCTAACCAACACTGAGATGGCTCCTAAACAAAGTTAATTCATGAAATGGTAAATACACATAGTGTAGCATGAAAAGTTAACAATCCACCTCATGCCAGCCAATAGGGGTGATACGAGCGGCTAAAAACTGTCCTGCAAGCTCGCCTGCAAGCCAGCTCATGTACTGACAGTGCGAAGAATACATATGGCTGCAGCCCGGCTGAGAGAAACGAGGACATAAGACTATCATCATAGAGCTAAAGCATAGATAATATATAAGGTAAGGTATATATTATCTATGGCTAAAGCAGCTATATCAGTTCTGTTGTGTCTAAAGAAGCTTGCACTGAAGTGGTGTAGCTATAACCACTTGTGGGAACAACGTAGCTAACTGCCTGCTTGTGAGTGTCATCAAGAGCGTTGAAGCATAGATCCAGCACTAACTGGAGTCATCATTACCATTTCTAATACAAATACAGAAATATAACTAAATTCCGATTATTACTTTACAACATGGAGTGCAGGTATTGATCGGTGTTGATAGGCTTGGACGCCAATCCCGGGTATGTAGAATATGCTATCTATGGACTGACTGATGCCTTCAGACAAGTGTAACTCGATAACGGCTAAGGCTTTGGGCTTGATTTTTTCACTGTTCGACATCGCTTCAGCCCGACTGATGCCTTTTGGCATACTGCAGTACGTACAGTGCATTCTTCATGGACTTACCAGTGTCCTCCTTTGTGTTCCTTTTATCTTTTTTTTTTTTTTAGATTGAGAAATTTTTTTAATTGAAAATTACAACATACACATGTGAGCTAAAACAATAATTATACAGTCAAGCTAGAAGGGAGATGCTGGACATAGTGGGGAAGGATGAATACAGGGTAAAGGGGGAAAAGTGGGAACTGGTAGGTACTAGTGGATTAAATAAAGAGATGAATGGATGGTAATCATTGGAATAGTGTGTAGCATTAAAGTCAGGAGTCAGTTCGTAAACAGATAGATCTTTTAAACAGATAGATCTTATAGATAGATCCATTCATCTTTGCTGACATCAAAAAGTGTCGATTTGGCATGTAGCACATGATGACTTCCCTTCGTAATGGAAATTGTCCGTATTTTTCATAGTGGCTATTTTTAATAGCAGAGGTGCATTTCAAACAGTTCTTGATTCATACTGCTGTGTAACAGGTTGAACATAGCCGACAAAGAAGTGTAATGGATACTTCACTTTTCAAACAATAATTGATATAACTGGGGTGCATGGCACAATTTCTTTCGGTATGCGTGGATTGCAGAGGTGCTTTTCAAACAGTTCTTGATTCAAAATGCTGCGTAATGCGTTGAACATAGATGACAACAAAGCGTAATGGATACTTCACTTTTCAGACGATAATTGAGGCACGTGGTGCCAATTCAGATGCAGTTTGCATGGGCTCACCAGTCATAATAATTATTTACAAAAAAAGTTAACAAACAAGTACACAGAAAAATTTGGAATTTTCAACTAGAGTAGGGACCATAGCACATCGATAAAGAGTACTGAAGCAAGCTGGAGTAGTGCACAATATTAAATCGCAGTACAACAATAAGAAGTGTTATATCCCTACTGTGCTCAAGATACCATAATGGAAATGCACAGTAGGGATATAGCACTTTATTGTTTTACTGTGATTTAATATTGTACACTACTCTAGCTTGTTTCAGTACTTTTTATCAATGTGCTATGGTCCCTACTTTAGTTGAAAATTCCAAATTTTTCAGCATACTTGTTAGACATTAAAAGATCCGTACTGCCTCCCAACAGGGCAGTTTCATAGGAAAGAGAAATGCGTAAAGATAGATTAGGCCAAATTATGACCTATATTCACTTCGCAAAGGTGGTTAAAACTAAGGGAAACTTGAAGTCTTTATCCAGCACCACGGCAGCGTACAGCCACATCCAGCTATCAAACCGGTGATGGCGTACTACCAAACTGTGATAAAATGCCAGCAAAAGAAGACTCTTAGTGGTGAATTTTACTAGAGTTAAGTTTTATTGTCAAAACCAACCATCAGTTAAAGTTTAGCCGTCTTGTTTTGTTGGCTGCTTTTTCACACGAAGTGGCGATCCCAGCACATGAGCGATTTTTTCTCCTTGCTTTAGCAAGTAAGCGGTGAATAGCCTGTACCTTGGCCTAATGGATCTATACGCATTTCTCCTTCCTATGAAACTATTCTGTTGGGATGCAGCACGGATCTTTTCATAATGCCTGATGTCTCTTTTACATATCATATTCTGTCACTGTTATCTACTACTTTCATATTTGATAAGTCTTGGCATGATTTTAACAAAGAATTCAACTTGGGCCATTACCAGCCAGGTACAAAAACATAGCGACTGTTCCATTATCATGGTTTTTAAACTGCTCCATGCATTTGAGTACTCTATTGCAGTTTACATTATCCACAGACTGCTCTCCATGCATTAGGCCATCATTATTATATTCCTCATTTCCCGTCACCGCCAGCATCAATTTTTAGGTAGCCGCACCAAATTTTATTTGATTATAGATCACGTGAATGCACTATTTCATGATAGGAGGTATACAGTGACCAAGTTTTGAGGTAAATGCATTAACTGTGCATATAAACATAGCAGAAGGTTTGCAAGTCCCTCCACTCTTGTTCAAAAAGGTGCATGGGTGTACAGTCTTGGCAGCCTTCAGATCGAGATACTTTAATAGAGCAGTCAGAGAGTGAAATAACAAGAGTCAAGTGTATAATTAATTAATAATCAATAATCACCT